>NW_027069646.1:723835-836726 GCF_002906115.3 Quercus suber | reverse complement strand
CTCTGCTGAGTCAGTCTAGTTTTTGCATTATTTTGAAATGTTTGGTGTGTTTACTTTCAGTTTTGTTATATATTGTATATTTTGTTTTAAAAAAATGAAATGACAGAATCAGTTTCAAAAACTGGCTGTTGTGCTCGCACACTCAAAAATGTGGTTTAAAGGTACATGTGTACGTGGCTCCACCGATTCTAAACTTGTCCTCTGAGTAAGATAAGCTATCCATGCATAAACCAAGGAGCATGTGTCTCTTGTGTGGTTATTTGTATATAAGCACAATCTTGGAAAAAGAGCCATACTTGAAGCATCTGAGGATGAGGCCAATAAATGCACACATAACCATCATAAATTCCTGCCCAAGCATTGACAAGTACAGGAACAGTGGCAGGTAAGTGTCATATCATTCGTATACTTCGGCATAGCAAAAGTGCGATGTCAAATACTTAACATCTTGGGTATTTCTTTCTCTCTTTTTATATACCCATGTATGATATGCTAAAATAAAGAAAACATGCAAAGAAAATAAAAAGCAAAAAGATTAAAAAATGCTTTATATATGGTTGCAAGCGTGTATTCTAGGAGATGTGGAGTTATAGGATGTACCTCGAAGGTGATAGTCCCCATCAAACAGTTATGATTGTGTGTGAGTTAAAAGTTATTTTCTCATATCTCAGATCGTCATAACATTTATACACATATGCAATCTTGCGATGTTTTTCACACACAACACGCAATATTCTTTGCTACTTTTGATACATGTGCAGGTACAATGTGATTTGACCATCACAAAGGTTTTACATGTGCTAATGTATGCTCACTAATTGTCATAACTTGTTTTTGAAATATAAAATTGGTTAGACTTGTTTAGTGTGTGTGTGTGTGTTTGCCTGATCCTTGTGCTTATTTCTTATTGAGAGATGTTTTGAGAGGTTTATATGTAAGTGGATCTTTGGTTGAGATGTGTGTTGGATTGCATTCATGCTGTGTTTTTCCCTTCTCGAAAACTGCATTTTACTGCTGGCTCGACATCTCCTCGACCTCTCGATACCTGTCATCTGTCGAGCTTCTCAAGTTGTTTCTTATCGCAATCTCGACACCTCTTCTCGACACCTAATGGATCGATCGAGAAAGTCTCTGTCCTCGATAGATTCTCGACACCTGTTGGATCGATCGAGATTTACTTATGCTATTTGAGTCTTCTTTCTCAACACCTGTCTCGATACCTTGTGGATCGATCGAGATTTCTTCTGTCTTCTCGACAGCTTCTCGATACCTTGTCGATCGATCGAGCTTCTTAAATCTGCATTTGGCCTTGTACCTCGATACCTCTCAATACCTGCATCTGTCGAAGGCAATTTTCCTCGATACCTTCCTCGACAGCTTCTTGATACCTCTCGACACCTCAGCTGTCGAGAATTACTGAGGTGCCTATTTAAGAGCTGATCGCGATTTTCACTCATTTCTCTCGACCTTTCTCGATCTGTCCAATGGCTTTTCATCTCCCAAACTTGATTTTCTCACTCAAATCTTCAACCCACTTGGATCTTGCTCATTCCTTGCTTCAATCTCTGGTAAGATCACTTTTCCCTTCCTTTTCATGCATTTCATGTTTTGAAACCTAGGTTTGGGATTTTTTGAAAATTTTTGGGGTTTTTCAAAATTGATGAGTTTTTCTTCAAATTTTGGGTTGGGTTTGTACTTAAATGATTTCAAAATGTCATACATTGCATTTCATTTGCATTATAACAATATTTACATGCATTTAGATGTGTGCTTTATGTTTGTGTGCTGCTAGGATTGGATTGGGCTGAGCCCATGATGTTTTTTCCTTTGCATGTCACATGCTCATGCATTTCCATGCATACGTACTTGTTGTTCAACATATTTGTTATATTTGAACTGTGTTGGGACTTTTCTGATTGTCTCCTCTCTATCTTTTTCTCATTCTTTTACGTTAGTAGTGTCTATGGCACCCAATCGTAAATCTACTCCTGCTCGGAACCCTCTGCGTTCTGGAGCTTCTACTTCTTCAGATACTACTCCCTTTAACATTCGGTTCCGTGATGGAGATGCTCATAAGGCATTTTCGGAGAACTTTTCTAAACGAGGTGTTCATTCAGAACGCCAAGTTATTCTGGCGGACTTCGCCGATACTGACCTTCCCTCTGTCATTAACAGTAGGGGATGGGGGTCACTGTGTGACATCCCGGTCACTTGCCCTTTCGTGCTGATACAGGAGTTCTACTCCAACATGCACGGGATTGATCTTTCAGTACCTCATTTTGTTACTCGCGTTCGAGGTATGCGCATTCCTTCACACCGCAACTTGTTGCGGATGTGCTTAGGGTACCTAGGATAGAGTTTCCAGATTACCCCTCTTGTGAGCGTCTGAGGACTGTGTCCAAAGATGAGCTCATTTCTGCTTTTTGTGAGCGCTGCTGATTGGGGTGAGATCAGTTCACATCATGTAGGCCTTTTGCTAAAGGTCCTAGATTCATTAACATAGTGATGACTTTTGTTCTCCATCCTCTTTCTCACTATAACTCTATCACAGAGCCTCGTGCTCATTTTTGCTTTCTTTGCTTGAGCATCTTACCATAGACTTCCCTTCTCACTTCATCCGATCTATCATAGAGGTCTATCTTGATTCGGCGTCCCGTGATAAGCTCATCTTTCCTTCTGCTATCATGCGGATTTTACGCCATTTTTTCGTTCCCTTTCCTTGTCCGACCACTTCACACACATCTCTGCCATAGATGCTGCTACCGTAAAAAGTAGTGAGGCGCAGTTCAGGTCGAGAACCAGGTGCCACTCCTCCCTCCCGTTCAGCGCCATCCAGATCCGCTCCATCTACATCTGCTCTTCTTCCTCTTCGAGCGATGTATCCCTTGGTGATATTATGGCCAGTGCAGGCATGGACACTCGTCTTGATACACTCTCTGCTGAGTTGTATCAGGTGAATGTTCGTGTGGGTCGTATTGCACGACGGCAGGCGATCATGGGTGGATTTGCTCCAGAGGCTACTCCTTCACCATCTACTCCAGCAGCGTCAGATTCTGAGGATGATGATGATGGGATGCTAGCTCTGCCGATGAGATGTCTACATGACACTCTACCCTTTGTCATCGTGACAAAAAGGGGAGTAGTTTTGGGCTATGAGAGTAGTCATCTTAGGGGGAGAGTTAGTATAAGACATTTTTGATAGGGGGAGTGTTGTCATCTTTTGAGGGATGTAGTGAGGCTATATGTATTTTTTTCTTATCTCTTAGATACATTGGTCTTGTATATGAGGTCCTTTGACCATTTTTACAACATTGTACTTATCTTATCTCTTATATATGTTGATGTATGTTTCTTTCACCTCTCTCTTCATGTGTTGTTTCTTTTCTATCTTAATACACATGTTCTTTATTCTTGTATGCAATCTATTTATTTCTGTTTCACACAAGATGCCTTGATGAGTTTTGTTTAAAGTATTTCAGAAATACAGGTTGTCAAAGTCTACTTATCATAAGCTCTCTTCTTGCAAAGTTTTTCAAGAGTTTGTGTTAGGATAGATTTTATTGTATTCAACAGGTGAATATGAGTTGAGTGATTTATGACTTCTCTCATATGCTCATTTGTTTGTTGTGGTTTTGTCACGGATTGCCAAAGGAGGAGATTGTTAGGACATATATGTTTTAACTTGTTTAAGAACATATGTCACTTAGTTATGTAAATTGGCTAATCCTTTGACAAAACGCACTCTGCTTGTAATTGGGTAGTTCTAGGTGTTTTTAATACTTCAAGAAACAATGTTTCAAGGTCAAGTGTTGAAGTCATCAAGTCTGTCCAAGAGAAAGCAAGCTGAAGTGCACAGTTTTTAAAGCTCGACACCTTCTCGACAGCTACCTCGACACCTGCTATCTGTCGAGATTTAAAAAGTCAATTTCCAATCTGATTTTCTTGGGATCCGTGAATATGTTTTTGGGCCTTCTTTTCTTCTAACCCTAAACATATAAAAGGATTATTTTAAGAGCCGTTTTGGGTGACACAAGTTGCATTATCATTGAGCAATCTCTGTTTAAGCAAATTGTGATCAACAGACGAAGTTCTTGACCTAGTTCATCTTCCATCAAGAAGTTGCTGTGTATTTGCACCATAGGGTTTTGTAACCAAGCATCTTCCTGCTATTCATCATAAAGGATGATCTGAAGAACTTTGCAGCCAACCATTCTTCCTCAGTTGGTGTTTTGAAGTCGCGTACTTGGATCCGCGCATTGGTTAGTCACGTACTTGGGAGCCGTGCATCAAAGGTGGAGACTGTCACTACAGATCAAGTCCAATTGGGTATTGGGGTAAGGGTTCAACTGTAGGTTGGTAAGGTACTTCGGATTCCTTTACTTGTAATGGCTTGATTTGATAATAGTGGAGTTTCAGGAGTGGTGACCTGAAAATCACCTGGTGGGGTTTTTGCCATTAGGGTTTTCCTCATTCGTAAACAAATCACTGTGTTATTTATTTTTTGCTGCATTTTTAGTTGATTGGTGATTTTTTTGTGCTTCCATAAAATTTCATGATTAATTGATTAATTAATTACTTGGCTAAATTAATTAATTAGGGTTAATCACAAGGGGTTATTCAGATTGTGACCTATCAGTCCCTACTGTTACTGTCAATGTCACTATGCCCTTGGGATATACCCTGTCTCCACTGAAACTAACGAGGGGGGAGTCAAATAAGCGCAGTCTCCCTGGATCTAGCTTTAGCTGCTGAAAAGCAGGAAGGTAGATGATGTCTGCAGAGCTACCATTGTCCACGAGGATCCTTTTGGTGTTGAATCCTTCTATAGTCAGCATTATGACCAAAGGGTCATTGTGAGGCTACTTCAATCCCCTAGCATCTGCTTCATTGAAAGACATGTCCTAGTCCGTCCGTCTTTGCTTAAACAAAGGTATCATGTGGACGTTGTTCACCTATCTTTGGCATGCTTTCTTAAGGGATCTGAATTACCCTCCTGTGAAGGGCCCCCATGTGATTGTCTTTATCTCCTCGATCACATTCTGTAGAGGCTGGGATGGATGATCATCACTCCTAGAAGAGAACTCATGCTGGCTCTTATTGCCGTCTTTGAACTTACTATACTCCCTCTTCTTTACGTATTTCTGCAGTTTCCCTTTCCGTATCAACTCTTCTGTTTGCTTCTTTAGGTCCCGACAATCTTCTGTGTAGTGGCCATGATCCTTGTGGAACCAACAGTACTTATTCTTATCACGGATGTTAGGGGATGAATATAGTGGTCTCGGCCATTTGAGGTAGTGCTTATCCTTAATCTGTGTTAAAATTTTGTCATTAGGCATAACTAGAGGGGTAAATTTTACCGTTCGAGGACTTTTATCGTCTTTCCTTCTATTCCCATCACTAGTCCGACGATCCGGACGCTCCTTCTTTTGTCCTCTACGCTCTTTGTCCTTCCTTCCTTCCTTTGTCTCCTGGCTTCTCTACATCCCTTATGGCTGCTAATGCGTCTTCAGCATTCATATACTTCTGTGCTTTCAGAAGCATCTCTACCATCGTCTTTGGAGGATTCTTCACGAGTGAAGCTATGAGCTCTCTGGATCTCAGCCCCGCTTTGAAGGTCGTCAGCTGCACCTTGTCGCTAGCTTCGTCTACCTCTAGGGTCTCCTAAGTGAAGTGTTTCACGTACGACCTCAGGGTTTTCTTCTCTCCCTGCCTAATGGAGAGCAAATGGTCTGCTGGCCTCTTAGGACGTTGCCCCCCAATGAAGTGACGCAAGAAGACGTTGCTCAACTGCTCGAAGTTGTCAATGGACGATATTGGTAACTTTGTGAACCATTCCCTTGCAGCTCCTTTAAGAGTGGTGGGGAAGGAATGACACAATATCTCGTTAAGGGGTTGTTGAAGGCCCAGCGTCGTTTTAAAGGTGTTGAGGTGGTCTTAGGGGTCTTTAAGCCCATCAAATGGCTCAAGTTGGGGTAATCAAAATTTCGACGGCACTGGACACTCAAGAACTGCCGTAGTGAAGGGTGAATCTGTTTCCCTAACCATTCTATCCACACTCCGGTCTGTTTTCTCCCTGATTGCATTCTTCAATTCGTCCATCTCTTTCCTCATTTCTCGAAGAAGATCTAAATTCTGTTCATCTGGAGTAGTAGGTCTTTGATGGTTGCTTCTTCTATGGCTATTTCCCTCGTCTTCCAAGTTGCCTTTGGATCGATTCTCCTCTTGTTGAAGCTGTAGCTTCATTTCTTGATTTTCTCTAGTAAGCTCTTCAACAGTGGCCGCTAGGGTCTGGACCTACTAAGCCAAGGCTGCGGAATCTTGATCGAACTCCATCTAAATGCTACAGTTGATCGAAAACTACGCTTTCAAATCTGAATACGAAAATCGTCGTTTCCCATAGACAGCGCCAAACTAATGAAGTTCAAATTCATCAATTTTAAATGCATCCAGATGGAATCAAGACGTTGCCCCTTGCGATTGCAAAAATAGTTGATCAACCTCCTTAGAGTGATCACTGGTGTGGTGCCTGCCACAACGTCTTTGATGCTAAAGTTAGTGCAAAGAAACTTTTTGGAAAAGAGTAGTGCAATGTAAAAGAGCAAAAGATATCTCTCAGTGTGTATGTACCTTGTGCTGGTGCTTGGAGTGTTATATATATATATATATATGTTCTCTTCATTCCTATCCATTGTGGCTATTATGGTAGTTTTAATACTCCTTTGGGTAAAGCCTCATCCCCAATAATATGATTTTTAATGGGCCTTCAACGGTCTGTATAGCTGGCCCTATAATCGCCCGGATTATTCATTGTCTTCATTTAATGGCTTCTCTACCTCGTCAGTGGTGCGGTTATATCGTCAGGAACATTTGGTTGTTTCGTCCATCAAGACGGTTTCGTCAGTATAAAAGGATTCGTCATAGGAGGTCCATCTCGTTAGTCCCATCACAGAAAATAACCTTAGTGGAGCCAAACCCAAAATCAGTCTTCCCCAATTACTAGTACTCAACTTATTATAGAACTCATTAACCAGCACCCTACCTGTGGAAGTAGGCATTTTCAAAAATATCAATCAATTGGACGTCTCTGAAAACAAATGGCCTAGTGAGATTCCTAGAGCCATTTCAGATTGCTTGAGCTTGGAGTACCGTTACCTGCAAGGTAATTTATTTCAAGGCACCTTACCTCCATCTTTGGCTTCTTTGAGAGGCCTTCAGTTCTTAGATCTTTCACAAAACTACTTGTCAGAGCCAATTCCTAAAGATCTACAGAAACTATCCCTTTTACAACATTTGAATCTTTCTTTTAATAATTTGGAGAGGAGGGGGGGGGGTATTAACAGAAGGCATCTTCAGAAATGCAAGTATCATATCAGTGAATGGAAATAAAAAGCTTTGTGGGGGTATCCCAGTACTGCAGCTGCAAGCATACGATATTATATTTATGAAAGATGGAAAATCCCAAGCTTTCAAATTTAGAGTCATAATTGTTTGTAGGATTTTTTTTCATCATTTTTTCTTCACTTTTTCTTGTTCTCTATTGGAGGATAAAATAAAAAAAGAAATCATCTTCTACACTCTCAGTTACAAACCTCATTTCAGAATTTTCATACAAGAGGCTCTATCAGGTGACTGGTGGATTCTCTCCTGACAATCTAATTGGATCTAGTAGTTTCGGCCCTATATATAGAGGAATAGGAATTCTTGATCAAGAAGAAATGATAGTTTCTATAAAGGTCTTGAACCTTCAATGGAAAGGAACTTCCAAGAGTTTCAATGCTGAATGCAATGTGTTAAGAAATATTTGGCATCAGAATCTTGTTAAAACCTTAACTTGTTGCTCTTGCATGGACTACAATGGTAATGAATTCAAAGCTCTAGTGTTTGAGTTCATGGCGAATGGAAGCTTAGAGAAGCGGCAGCATCCATATATAGACAATGAAAATTAATCAAGAAATTTGAACCTTCTTCAAAGACTAAATATTGCAATTGATGTTGCTTCTGCGTTACATTATCTTCATGAACACTGTAAAAGACGAATCATTCATTGTGATTTAAAGCTAAGCAATGTTCTTCTTGACAATGACATGATTGCTCACATTAATGACTTTGGCTTGGCAAGGCTCCTTTCCTCAACCAATGATGTTTCTCAAAATCAAACTAGCACGTTTGGACTAAAAGGTTCGATGACCAGCATCTCTAACAGTCTTTTGACCTCACGAATTTGTTTAATCCCACATCGGGGAAAGACCCCTCCCACCCTTGCCTTATAAGCACTTGGCCTAAGGAAGGGTGTACCATAGTGTGTGTGATCACACACACTATGGTACACCCTTCCTTATGGCAAGTGTTTATAAGGCAAGGGTGGGAGGGGTCTCTCCCCGATGTGGGATTGAACAAATTCGTGAGGGTGGCATCGGCTCCTCGGCCCATTCCCAAAGAGAACAATACCTGGTTGGGGAAAGATTCGTTCCTCCCAAAATATTCATTTAGCATTATCTATGATTATTCTGATAGCATGCCAATCAGGTTTATCAAGTATGTAGACTAACAAAAAATAGAATTATGCAGACCCTGCATAAAAATGAAGCAGGCAACTTTTTAGTAGAGAGAATTGGTCTCTCTATAGCCTGGGAATATTGGTTCCAGCTAGGATTTTAAGGCTTGGGTACAAATTAGTAGGAATTGCAAGGGAGGATTTGACAACTTTTTTTCCCCCTAGGTGAAGACACCAGGGGATTGAATCGGTAGTTTACTCACATTAGGGTGGAGGTGCCAGTGCCACTAGGTCAACAGGCCATTGGCAATTGACCACTATTAAAGAACTCACAAATCATTAATAAATTACAACCTATAAAAAAGAGTCTTAAACATGAGAAAACAAGGCACGTCTCTTTCATTTAGGAATAGTACATGAGATTAGAAGCTAAGGCCGAAAATGCAAACCGAAAAAAGCATTTAAGATCAAAGAATAGCCTTTTGTTACACAAGAAAATGAATATTGGTCAAGAGGAGACAAACAAGTAGAGATGAAGAAAGATTCACACCAATAATCCCAAGATAAAAGAATGCTTAGATTGGAGGCGAAGCCATTGAAGTTGTAAACTTTTTTGACCAAATGCAGGATGGACTGACGATTGAGAATCTTCATGGTTCAACAAGAAAATTTTATTTTTTTAGCAAGTTAAAAGTTTGCCCCGTTCTTCCTTTTTCGCTGGTAGCCTTTTGTGCCTTTACTTTTTCAAATTTGTATTTAATTTCATAATTTTCAATTTATCTATGTCAAGAAGCTTTATTGATATATAGACAGTATAGCTGGTATTGAACAGATTCCTAAATGGCTATTTGGTTGTCATCCAATAATATCCAGGCCTGTTACTTTCTATAGCCATACATGCAGCCAGGGCTTGTTGGGAGGCCTTTATCTACTACTTTATTACAAGTAAAGGAAATATGAAGATAAAATGATCCTAATAATTAACTTATATTTTCCATTGTAAGATGCAATTATGAATGTTGCTCCCTTCTCTCATGCAATTTGTCATAGTTTTTACAAGTCCGACTTTAGAATGCAGATTCTATATCACATATTTCAAAATATTAACAAGACATTTAACCTCTAAATATTGCATCTCAGATCACAAAAAGCAAGTATTAAGCTGCTATAAGAAATTTCCCTCACATTAACTAAGCATGTGAATCATATAAATTGCAGAATACGGAATCGGTGGTGAGACATCAAGGCAGGGTGATGTCTACAGCTATGGAATACTAGTGTTGGAGATGTTCACAGGACGAAGACCACTGACAAAATGTTTAAAGATATTTTCAACCTCCATAACTTTGTTAGGATGGGATTGCCAGAAAGACTTGTGCAGATTGTGGACCCAAACCTTTCCACAAGAGAAGTAGATGAAACAGAAGAAGACTACCCTGACAATTATGATCACAGTGATCCAGAGGCAGAGGAAGGAAGAAACCACATTGAGAGCCTACACCAGATGAATGCTAATATGCACAAGTGCTACTTTTTCAGTTTTCAAGATCGGCCTTGCTTGTTCATTAAAATCACCAGAAGAAAGAATAAATATGGAGAATGTCACCAGGGAGCTACACCATATCAAAAATGCTTTTCTTGGTATAGGGATTTATGGATAATGAACAAGGTACTATAGCATGTTTCCATACAGTCATACAGAAGTTTAGCCAATAACAGATAACCCATAGAGTGACTAAATTTCACTAATGAAACACCAGTGCGTTTTCGGATTTGGGTGCAGGACTCGGTAATTTTTGAAAAAGTAGGGTGCAGATGCGGCGGGGTGCGGCTATTAAAAAATTATTTAAAATATTTTTATATAGTGAATTTAATATTTTTTATATAAAAAAATTCAAATAAAGGGGTAGAGTTTATTATTAAAAAACAATTATTTATGATTTGTTTTTAATAAAATCAATATTTTTGGTAATTGTAAACAAAAAGTCACCTTCCAAGAAGATTCCTTTGCTCTTTTTCCAATTCCCAAGCCCACCCACGTGAAACAATTAACTTTCTCACCTACTTAATTTATATTCTTTTGTTATAAACCTTTATTCTTCTTCCTCACCTCTTTTAAGTTCTAACCATTTTTTTTTTTTTTTCGCAAGGCCACATGAAGCAGAAGAATGGCGGCTGGTGGCACATTTTGGCCTATTTCGGTGGCCGTATTGGTCGGAATCGGGTCATATCGGTATGTTTCGACAGACGTTTTGGCTCCCGTTTCCTTCGGAATTGGGCCGAATCAGAGCGAATTGGACGGTTTCAGCCTGAATCAACGTGAATTGAGCTGAATCGAAAAAAGAAGAAGAAGAAGAAGAAGAAGAAGAAGAAGAAAGGCGAATCGCCGCATTGAACACCGCGTCGGGGCAAGTCCAATGTGGGTGCGGCGGCCTTGGAGCCACACCCTTGCTTTCTTGAATTTCACACATTTTAGTTTTCAGATGAATCTTTCAAACCACAAACACAAAACTTTCTTAGGTACTTGATCTGCTAGTACAAGTAGATTTTTTGGTGCTTTTATTAGGATAGAAAGATTAAACCAAGTCTAAGCGACTTAGGATTTTTTTGTACTAATGTTGTTTTAGTTTCTTGTATCATGAAATATTCTTATTGTCTCAACATGGAAAACATAACTAACTACTATTTTTGCAGGATCATGGAACCTTTACATTGAAGTCTCATTGAATAAAACTTGAGCAAACCTGAACGATGAGATTTCATTTTTTTTTTTTTTTTTATGATCTGCTAGTACAAGTAGATTTTTTGGTGCTTTTATTAGGATAGAAAGATTAAACCAAGTCTAAGCGACTTAGGATTTTTTTGTACTAATGTTGTTTTAGTTTCTTGTATCATGAAATATTCTTATTGTCTCAACATGGAAAACATAACTAACTACTATTTTTGCAGGATCATGGAACCTTTACATTGAAGTCTCATTGAATAAAACTTGAGCAAACCTGAACGATGAGATTTCATTTTTTTTTTTTTTTTTGGGATTGGAAAGGATGAGATTTGAGTCTAAGTTTTTTATGAAATTAAAGATGTTGATGAAAGTGGGAGTTAATTGTTGTATATATAGGTATATACATGGATAGGTTGTAAACTTGTAATAATCATATTTGAGTTTAGAGAATATTGTTTCATAAAGTGAAAATTTAAGTTCTGAAATTTTCTAAGTGAAATTCGAAATTTAGTATTTTTGATTGGTCAAAACTTTTGCTCGATCGATCGAAGTGATGAAGAAAATAATCCTAGAGTCACTGTATAGTTCGATCGATACTCAATTCCTATTCAATCTATCAAAAAGAGCTTTCAATCGATGCTCGATTCCTCTCAATCAATTGAGATTCGTGAAATTGAATTTTCTGCATAATTTTATTGTAATTATTTTGAACGTTTGAAAAAGTTTCAAACTTTGTGAACGGTTTTATGAAACATTTTAACTCTCCATACATGTCTTTTGGTGAAATATGACCCTATGGGTATAAATAGAGGCTTATGTTCACTTGAAACATATCATTTTTCTTCCAAAGAAACACAAGAAATCATTTTCCAGAATTGTTATCTATAAAACCCAACAACTTGGTTGTATCCAGGGAAAAAGTTTGTAGTAACTCTAGCCACGAGAGTGTGGAGACAAATATTGTCGGAGGATAACAATTTTGTACCTCTAAATTATTTATTTCTGTTTTGTCTTTGATCTTAATTTTGTTTTTCATTATTACTTTGCGTATTATCCCTAGTATTAATTGAGATATTATTAGATGTGATAGAATGTATTTCTCATTAAGTAAAATGTTGACGTGTCTATTATTGGATGTGCAAAACAGAGATTTTACCCTCCATTTTTACTAAATTCAAACCCTTCTTTCTATGGCTCCATTAATCTACCTTTTCTAATTTTTTTTTTCCATTGGGCCGAGGGATACAGCATTCACTTCAAGTCTACATAATAATGGGCTTAGAGATTTGGACTGACCGAGGCCCTTAATTGGTCCAACCCCACATGTCGGACAAAATACTAGGCTAGGCCGAAGTCTCAAATAAGCCCATTGCCTGAACTTATATTTTATTAGCAACATTAACATCCAGTTCTTTATAACATGCTAAAAATCAAAAGCAACTCTACGTGATTCATGATCTTAAAGCAGATTACGAGAATCCCAGTTGCTATTCTGCAATTCAAAAACTTTTCCATTACATCACAACGATATTGTCCAAGCATTGACCCACGTGACTCTTCCAAACTCTTAAGCAGCTACCTGAAATTCGGAAGGATTACAGATGCAGAGAACCTGTTCGACAATATGCCTGACAGAGATGTTGTCTCATATTCTATAATGATTTATGGCTATGATAAAAATGGGTTGCACAAAAAATCCATGGATTTATATTCCCATATGCGAATTTCGGGTTTGGCTCCGAATTCTTTCACCATTGTTGGTGTGCTTGTTGGCACTGAAGGCTTGCAAAGCTTGGTGCTTGGACAATCCATTCATGGACTGGTTGTTAAAACTGGGTTAGAGTCTGATATGATTGTAGGTACAGCTATGTTAGATATGTATGCTAAGTGTGGAAGTATGATTAATTCATATAAAGTATTTGAGGGAATGAAGAACCCGGGCTTGATTTCCTGCAATGCAGTGGTAGCCGGGTTTGTACGTAATGGACTCTTTGAAGAGGGCCTTGTAGTTTTTAACCAGTTCCGGAAGTTTGGTTTGGTACCTAATGCGCTTCGATGTTAACTCTTATGAGGGGTTGCATTGGTTTGGAGTCACAAAGGCTTTGTGAATGTGTTCATGGCTTNACTCACAAAGCCAAAACAGTGGAGCTGCTGGATTCCTAAAGCAGCAAGTCCACCAGAAGCAGTTAAAGCACTAACCAACATTGTTGGATGAAGGAAGAAAGTTTTCCTCTAGTCTTACTTCAACTAAGAGATTCAAAGCCTCTCTTGTGGTGTCCATTCTGTGCATAGCCCAATCAATCATTGCTCGTCATGAAACTAAACTCTTCTGAGATGTTTGATCAAAACAGTTCTAGAAGAATTCAAGTCACCACACTGGAATACATTGCAATTAGAGAGCTCACAAGAGTGAGCTCAGAACCAAATCCACAAACAACAGCTTGAGCATGGACTTTTCTGCCTCTCTTCAAATCCCTGATGATTGCACAGGCTGAAACGAGATTCATGATAACCACTTGGTTTCTCCTCGCATAGACCGGTTCAGAACAGTCTCATATCAACATACTCAAAGTGTGGGACTGTGGAACTTGCTCACACTGTTTTTAAGGAGATGGGTTATCTTCGAGATCTCTGGGAATGCAATTATAAATGGGTATGGGATCAATGGTGATGGAGATACTGCAATTGCTCTCTACTATGAGATGAGGAGTTGTGGAGAAGGTCCTGATAGTGCAACCTACCAGAGCATTTTGAGTGCTTGCAGTCATGCAGGTTTAGTGGACAATGGTTTACTGATATTCAATCAAATGGGGGAAGAGAATAGAATAAGGCCAAGCCGAGAGCATTATGGGTGTGTAGTTGACTTGCTTTCAAGAGCAGGCTGCTTGCCTGATGCAATTGTGTTTGCCAGAAAATTTTTGGAAGGAACAGGTCCAGATGTTTGGAGAGCTTTGCTTAGTGGATTTGTTCTTCATGGCAATGTAGGGCTTGCAGAACTTGCAGCAAGCAGTATATTTGAGCAAAATCCAGAAGGATCTGACCAAGTTGTGCTTCTTTCAGATGTGCATGCATCAGTGGGTAGGTTTCAGGAAGCTGAATCATTGAGATTGAGTCTGAAGATGAAGGGGTTATTAAAAAATCCTGGGATCAGCTTGCTGAATGGGATTCCATATGATTTTGGATGAGACTTTTTAAGCTTTGCTAAAAGGTGATCTTGTGTGGCAGCGCTAGACTATCGCATTCCTAATGAAGAAAACCAGGACAACACAGTCTGATATGGGACAGAATTAGAAATGGAGATAAATTAATTTTATGTGCTATGTTGACAGTATTACATCAAATATCAAACCTGAGAATATCAGGTCTTTGTCTACTTGCATTTGACTTGAAAGCCAGAACATCACCAAATTGACAGGCATGTGGATTGATCAAATTATAACTAAGCTATACTTTTTTGAAAAAACTATTGCATAGGCAATGGGTGACTCAATTGATAGAGTGCTAGCTGAACTTTCTCAAAAACTGTTAGTAGTTACAAGGTTTTCCATCATTTTAGGATTATGTATATGTCCTCAACATCGACATGCTAGTAGTGAGACTTCACAGCCACAACTAAGCGTAGGTTTCCAAGTGTCACCCTGTGTCTTGTATTTGAAGATTCTGCATGTTATTTACCAAGGCAAGTGCTTGATTTTTTATGTACACTAGGTCTTGCGAAAGAGAAAATTTATCTGTTTCAAGATATGTTATGCATATATGTTGGTAAATAAAACTCATCCATTGTTATAATATACTAGCTGCAAACCCGCGCGTTGCGCGTGATAATTATTTTTATGATAGTTTTATTAAATTTTTTTTTACAATTTAAACTAATCTAATAATGAGTAATGTATTTCGTAATTATATTTCTATTTATTATAGGAACAATCATAATGTAATATAGGAACAATCCAAAACACCAAAAAAATGTAAACTAAAAAAAATTAATAAAACTTAACAATGATTAATTGAACCAATATTAGGATAAAATTTTGTATTTGATAATCTATTAAGGCTATTTTCTTTGTAGAAATTATAATTTCGGCCACTCAAAACATATTATCAAGTAAACAATTATTAGTAAAATCTAAGAATTAAATTTCTATACATGTATTGTTATAAAATAATAATAATAAAAATAAAATTGCAAAAGTTAAAACTTGTCACCGATTATTTTCGTTTGGCTAACCTTTGCTTTTCTTTAAATGAATGGCATTATAAAGTACTTCTAATACAACTATTAAGAGTACTTTGTCCACCACAAAGGATTAGAAAATAAACAAAAATTAGTAAAGTCTCATAGTTTATCATCTATAAAAAATCATGCTATGTAACAGAATAAATACCAAATTATTCAAATCATGCTATGTAATAGAATAATATTATATTTTTATATGCTATATTTAATTCTTTATAGAACACAATATGATAACATTTAACAATCAAAGAGAATAAAAAATAAAAATAAAAACAACAACAACAATTTAAAAAATAAAACTAAATCACATTAACCCAAAATAGAGTTTTAAAGAATATAAAAAATTATCAACCTAAAGTAGAGATGCAAGAAAAAAAAATCCACCAAAAAATTTAGAGAGAGAGAGAGAGAGAAAGGGAAAGAGAGAAAACCATTTTTTTGTGAGGGAAAACTATGCATAGAATAGAAGAGATAGTGACAAATTTATAGTAAGAGGGTGTGAATAAGAAGAAACAAAAATAAAAGAAGATAAAGTGAAAGAAGAAGAATGATATTAATGTAGAAGGTAGTGGGGAGGTGAAAAGGTAAGGGGGAGAGAAAGATTGAAGTAGTAGTGGGAAGATGAAATGGTAAGGGAGAGAGAAAGGTTGGAGAAGTGTAAATATTAAAAAAAATAAATGTTAAAAACAATTATAGAAAAAAAAAAAAAAAAAAAAAAAAAAAAAAAAATTTTTTTAAAAATATATATATATATATATATATATTTTAATAGTTTTAAGACCATGAAAACTCAATCTCGTTCATAATGAAAACTCAAAATTGAACTCCCTTTTTTTTTTTCCCTAATAATGAGATGGGAATAAAAAAAGAAAAATACAAATAGCAGAACTTATTTTCAGTTTATACCCTTTGGACTTGGGCTACCAATGTTCACCTCTCATCTGCTTTAGTTTCGTTTGCAAGCTCTAGAGTCATTATCTATCTCTTGCACTCACTTGATTGGGTTTTGGTAGACGAACTTGAGCCATGACCAAAAGAACGGAAAAAACACTCAAGAAACTATCGCATTGAAGGCCATACCGATCAATTTGTAAACAGAGAACAATTGAAAATTTATAGAAAAAAAATGAGAGGTGAGGAGGTTGCAATCTATCGGTGACTATAAAAATTCCATATAATAGCGGCATCTCAAGAGTCTGGGTTAATGGAAAGATGATAGATGTGGAGATAAAGTATTAGTGACTATAAGAATTCCATATAACAATGGCATTTCAAGAGTCTGGGTTAATGAAGAGACACACGGTAGATATGGAGATAAAGTATTGGCGACTATAAGAATTCCATATAATAGCAACATCTCAAGAGTATGGGTTATGGGTTAATGGAGAGACACACGATAGATATGAAGATAAAGTAACACCTGAATTTAAAAAGAGACTCAATAAATGGCAATCGATAAAACAAAGAATAAAATAATAAAAGAAAATAAAATAAATGATGACATGGTGCTGACGTGGCTTAACTGTAGCGTAGCAACATTAAACGCTACGCTTCAGCTTTTAGTAATATATAGATAGATATATAGATTTGGCGTATAGGTTTTTGTAAAGTGTAATCACCATATTTTCTCTTCTTTGTAAAAGTAAACAATGTTAGCTACCTTTGTGCCATTATAAATGTAATTTAGAGTTATGCAACCACATCTTTCAATTACAGAGACTTTTTCCCCCGTAATCACTGGCAATTCTATCATGATTTGAGTGACCCAATTTAGGTTAAATGATTAGGATGACTGCGAGGTATGGTGTGAAGTCAACTAGGCCTTTGTTGATATAACTTGTATCCATAGCTTACCGCAAGTCTTATTATCCCATAAACACCTGAGTGGGGTGTGCAAAAACTCAATGAAATTTTTGAATTGGAATCTGTGCAAACTAGAAGGATACCTCTTCCTATGAGCCACTAGGAAGATAAGTTAATTTGGGTGCTGAATAAGAAAGGAGCCTTTTTCAGTTAAATCAGCTTATGGGGCCAGTCAAAGCCACAGGTTCAATTACAATAATATGCAGGTATGGAAACTCTTTTTGAAATCAAAGTTACACAAACGGCTTAAATTTTTTTTTTTGTGGAGATTTGTAATGAATATTTTGCCAACCAGAGCTTACTTGAAGGAGGGAGGTATTGATTTTGTTCTCCACTGTCCTTTTCATGGCGCAGGGAGGAAATGTGTTCTGCACTTGTTCCGCTAGTGTCCTATGGCTGAAGCAGTTTTGTTTGGTTTAGATTGGGGCCTTCCTATGAATGACTTTCACTTTGATTCTCATATGGAATTAATATTGTATTCTTTTAAAACCTTTTTGATGATTACAGTTGCCCGAGCCTAGTCATTGTGACTCCTTTGTGCGGAGGCATCCCTTCTCCCAAAATTATGTGGCTATTTTGCCAATTGCCATGTTATTTAGAGGGATTTTTACTGCACCTCTAGGTATGTTGGACGAAAGCATTCCTAAAGATCAATTCTCCCTTATGACTGATAGATTTGAGATCAATGTGGGAGTTGAGAAACAAAGTGCTATTTTCAAAAGGGAAAGTAAATGTAACAAAGATGATAGTTAGAAATCAATCTATTTAATGTTCTTCATACTGAGGTGGGATATGGATCCAATTGTCCTTGGAGTGAAGCAAGCAACCATTACTATGGTTAAGACCACCAGGACTCAATATGATTATTTGTGATGCGGCAGTTGAACATAACAACACTGTGGTGGTGGTAGTTATTTGAAATTGGGAAGAAAGACCTTGTAAAGCTGCTTCTAAAAAAATCCTTTATGCTCCCCTGCTGTTGATAAAGCCATAGCTATCAGGTGGGCTCTAGAGTTAGCAGAACATCAACAACTCCAAAGGATCATTGTGGAGTTTTAACTCTAAAGAGTGTATAGAGTCCCTCGAAATAAGAAGATCAACAAGCTTGCTTTGGGAGCTCGAGACCTCAATAAGAAATGTCTAGCAACTAAGTAAGAAGTTTGAGAAGGTTTCCTTATGTTGGACTAATGGGGAAGTAAACACTGCAGCTCACCTTCTACGTGAATGATCTCTTCGATGTAATTCTTTTGGTTTTTTTGGTTTTTTCCCTTCTCTATCTTTACTCCAATTAGTACAGATGTATTAAGGTTTAGAGAGGGGTGTTTGTAACTCTGTTGTTGTTTAATCCTACATTATCTATTTGAGTTCCAAAAACCAAAACATGTTGAACAGAACTTGTATTTGTACATTCAAGCTGTCTCATCATGAATTCAGCCCAAATGAATGTGTGTGAGAGAAAGGGCGTATTTGGATACTGTTTATTTGCTGAAAACTGAAAACTGAAAACATTGTAGCAAAATAATTTTAAATGTGTTAATAGTGCTGTGGGACCTAAATTTCTATTGAAATTTGTGTTTGGATGACTTTTGTGGGTCCGTAAACAGTGCTGTGGGACCCACATTTTTTCAGCAAAACGCACAAATGCAGACTTAAACGCAATCCAAACATACACAAAGAAAGGGGTGGTCTGTTAGTTGCGGTCATTTTTTAAAGTATTGCAGAGTTTTAAAATCTTGAGCATATAAAAATTGTGAGCAATATATGCTTGCTGTTAGTTGTTATGTTCTTTTGGTTTCTTTTTATTGTCTTTTGATTAATAAAAGATTGTCTAAGCAAATTATGCTAAGAAAAGTCTTGAGGCACAAAGTTTAATATATAGAATTTGCAAATTACCGTTCAAGTTCATGTAGTTATGGCCAATGGTTATGGATGGTCTTGGTTAATAGCATTTTAGATCACTAAATTAGCCAAGAACTGCCTCTCTTTTTTTTTCTTTTTTTTTTTCTTTTTGCCTCACATTTATTTCTGTGCACGTTGTAGAACAAGAGATTACACAAACGATGCAGTTGCACATGCAGTGTAGTACTACTTGAATGACATCAAATCGGTGGCAAAGAAAGATGTTTGTTCAGAGATTTTGGATAGAGTATCTTGAGCCGCAGATCCAGGCAGCCTATTGTCAATTCAAGCAGTTTCTGCGACTGCGATCACAATAGTCATGGCTTAAGATGAGCTACAAATGCGTATCTTATACTCAAAAAACTATGAAAGGCACAAAATACAATGAACTAGAAATGGTACCCCAGTTTAGAAAAAACTATGAAAAGCACAAAATACAATGAACTAGAAATGGTACCCCAGTTTAGAAAAAACTATGAAAAGCACAAAATACAATGAACAAGTTCTCGTAAATTTCTGACTTTTATTACAAGCAAGTTGAGGACTATGGAAGAATCTGATAGCTACAGTCCATTTTTCTATAGCTTGTGACCAAAAATATTTTCCTGTAGCAAACAAATAATCCCAAGGGACTAGTCTAGGCAGCCTCAATGACTAATGAATGATAACAAAACTCACCAAGGCTCATAGATGTCCACACAGCTAAGCACCACACATATTGGAGAATTATTGGGCAAAATGGATATAACAGAAAAGAAAAACCTAGGTATAGTTCCTTAGGTACTATACTAATTCGTTAGTGATTAATCAATGTTACCACATAATTGAAAATGGATGGCTTAGGTCAAGAGAGGTATGCCGAAAAACCGATTGTTTATATTTCGCTACAAAGCCTCTGTTTCTAACATCTTCTTGTTCTTTCTGCAGCCATTTCTTTCATTCATATATTTGTTCCTCTTCAAATCCACGTGCTAGTCATACTTCATTCCAATGCCAATCGTGCTGGCTTCAAGATCAGCAATGGAAAACAGAATTGCAATGGAGGCATTTGTTGGCACACTGTTCATAATTGTTATATTGTTTGCAATGACATCAAAGAATTCATGTAGTTCATACGTACCCTTTGTAGTATTGACCATAGTATGAGGTCATTTTAACCTTCTGTGTCATATATTTGGTTTAGAATTTCTAAGGTCCTGATCTTGTTACAAATCTCCTGAACAGTGGGAGCTGATGTACCATCTATGGTTCTTTTAAGAGGGTCTTCTGATCTTTGCCAGCTTCCATTTATCAATTAGACTGGTTTAGAAGGTAAAAAGTTTGTGTTTGACATTATATGTGTACTGCATTGTTTAGTAAATAAATCCCAAAAGCTGTAAAAGTATTGTTGCCTGATCAAGCATTTGAGAATTTTGGTACATTAATCAGGTAAATTCCCCTTTGGCCAAAAACACACTAGACTCCATGCATATGGAGATGGGTACGTACCTTTTAAATTCATATTATACGATGTGTTTGGATTAACTATTTTATTTCAGATTTTTTTTTGGGGTGATTTTTTGTGATTTTTTATTTTTATTTTTTTAAAGCTTTACTGGTTCTAGGCATGATTGTACTTTTTTCGACTTTTAGCAAATCAACAAAAAGTTCATTCTAATGCCCACTTAATCCGCATCTCTGCCACGGTAGGTTCAACTAAGTTTCTTTTTGAATTTTCATTTGTGGTAATTGGCATCATCGCTATAGTTTTGAGTAAACTCAATAATCACGATATTGCTTATTGCAGACAAACGAATACACAAACTTTGTGTGCAATAAGCAGCATATTTACCCCTCTTTTAAAGTGTCATAATGACATGTTACAGATGCCGCAAGAACTGTGTAAAAAAGTTCAAAGCAAGTCCTCTGGGACTGTTTCTTTCTCCCTCAATTATTGCTTTAGTACCACAATAGTAGAATAAACCAATTTGCTATAATCTATGTGTGTGTTTCTTATGTCTGTCTCCGTGGGGTTACAAAGGTTGCAATCCTTATAATATTCTCAATCAGAATGCATTTGGCAGTAATGGCCTCTTAATAAAAGAACTCAATTCATCGTTCACAACAGATAAGAAAACTATTCATAATTTATCACGTACTAAACTAGAAAGAGCCACCGTTCAAGCAGGAGAAGGTATATACCCAGAAATTTTGAGGCTAAAGATACCCAGTCCAAAACACAAAAGCAAACAAATTTAGGGAGACATAGATTATGTTCAAGTTCAGATATTAAACATCCGCACTGCTACCATTTAATACATAAAATCTCCAAACTCCTCCTGTTAGCTAAGACAATGATCTGTCCGTCGTAAACCTAGCAATTTAGCCTTCAAAAGAGCCCTCCACTAATGCTTCCTGGACTTTTTCTGCTAAACGTACCTACACTCTGTCCGCATCGACATCTCTTTTCTGATGCGAAATGCTAAACGTCCCTCATAAGTGCGGAGAAAGTTGCAATATCTGTCAACAGTATAATCTTCCCTCTCAAAAACATCCCTATCAGATTTAAGTGCATATAGAAAATCATCATCCTCATCCTCATCAACCTCAATCTCATCAAACTCATCAACCTCAACCTCATAAACCTCAACCTTATCAACCTCATCAACCTCACCCTTATCAACCTCAACCTCATCATCAATCAAATCATCATCACCAGAATCATAACTTTCTTCTCCAGCATTCCAACGACCTACAATAAACCCAACACACGTCAAAGTCAAGAAGAGTATAATCATCATGCAAGAGATCAAAATCTAAAGGGTAAAAATATTCAATGAGGGGCAACCAAAGAAACAAAAATATATGAGCTAAGTTAGAAATTACGGTAACAATAATTAAAAAGTGAGGAAAACCAACAAGTCTTATTTAAATCATACTTGAGAAATCTCTAACCCAAGCAAAGGTATAGCCTTTTTCCTATGGAAAAAAAGAAAAAAAGAAGTTAGATATCATCATGTTATGGCATTAAAATCTTTAGAAGAATTGTGCAAAGCAATAATGTAAATGAATGCCTCTATGTCAATACACAAGAATTAATGTCCAAAATGCAGGAATAATCAAATTAACTTTCCTGAATGTATTCATAAAAAGGAAAGTGGCGATGTGACAAAGTGGAAAATAGTACGTACCGGGCGTTTGTCAAAAAAGCAAATCCTAAGAACAAGGTTGGTTTTCTCCTCTGGTGGTGATATTTAAATCATACTTGAGAAATCTCTAACCCAAGCAAAGGTATAGCCTTTTTCCTATGGAAAAAAAGAAAAAAAGAAGTTAGATATCATCATGTTATGGCATTAAAATCTTTAGAAGAATTGTGCAAAGCAATAATGTAAATGAATGCCTCTATGTCAATACACAAGAATTAATGTCCAAAATGCAGGAATAATCAAATTAACTTTCCTGAATGTATTCATAAAAAGGAAAGTGGCGATGTGACAAAGTGGAAAATAGTACGTACCGGGCGTTTGTCAAAAAAGCAAATCCTAAGAACAAGGTTGGTTTTCTCCTCTGGTGGTGGTGGTGGCACCAGTTTAGCAAACTCCCTATCAACCTCATTTAGATCAAGTCCAGTCTGACCAATTTTTATAAGAAGACGATCACTGTTGGTCCAGGCAGGATAAAAGATATGTACATTGTCATACCCTGAAAAAATTAAATAAGGGATGCTGAGATAGAGATAGACAAATATGATCCAATTTCAGTTGGCTAACTTGGCTTCACACCTTCCTCTGAAGCAAGTGGTAAATCTGATTTTCGCAATACCCGGTCACGTCTGCAAAAATAAAAAACAAACAAACCAAAAATAAGGGGTGATTTAACGTTACAGTGAGATGAGACCAAAAATTAAAAATTAAAAAGGAAGTGAAAGTAGTTTAAGGATTAGCAATTTTTACATGGACTTCCAAATGGTCATTGGTGATTTTGTGACGGCCTCCATTGCAGACTCTGTGACAGGCTCTGTGCTGGATTCCATTGCTGCCAGTAGAGATGGGTTGTGCTTGAATCGCTTGTGAAGTTGGACCTCCAACTCCGTGGTTTCTTCATCCTCTACCTTCATCCCTGCTTTAATGTACCACAAAGTCAGAAAAATCAATAATTATCAGGCATGCAAAACAAAACAAAAAAGAAAAAGAAAAAGTATTATTATGTCACTAATTACGAGAAAGTAAGGACTTGATCATATCTAATTACGAAACCATCAACAAACCCTAATATGACATGGATTTGCACAAATCCGATCCAATATCGGATTAAACTAAAGCAAGTGGCTATTACTAACGCCAACTTCAAAAATTAATCGAATAATTTGTTGTTGCAGAGGATAATAAACAAATTAGCGTGGTTTTAAAAGCCTAGAACAAAACAATCACACTAACAGTAACGGATCAATTAAAGCCATCAAATTTCAAAACCCTAACACCACAAAATACGAATTTTTTTAATATTTATATAAACAAAATATGAAAATTATAACAGCGAACCAGCGTACTTTGCCCTAAAAGCAACAAATCATCATTACCTCCATTCGCCACTTTCTCTCTCTCTTTCACCTCCTGCCTTTCTCCCTTTCAGGAAAACAAAGTTGAGGTTTGTATTTTTTGGAAATATGTGTAGGTTAAAAAGTGTGTAAAAATACGTATAATGTTGTTTAAATACTGAAAACTGTTATTTAAACAACGGTAACAAACGGCCCCTAGTAACCTTAGTAATGCTGGTGTTGTGGAAAAGTGTTGTTAAAATCATATAGATTTTGTGTGCGCATCTTGAGGATCGGACGGATAAAATTTATTTCAATCAACGAAATCTAACGGTAAATAGGGTCACAAGTTGTGTTTTCTCAACTGGAGTAGACGGCAAGGATGTATACTGTAAGGTGTCCGTTAATTTTTTTTTTTTTTAAAAAGAGGTCATATGATATCAATATAATAGTGGCCTCCTCAATGCATTCACATGATTCAATTAGTTTTTATTATAACACGTGACTCATTAAAATAATACTAGTCTCATCATACACGCTCTACACGTGTGATGAGGCTTATTTATTTATTTATAATTTTGAGTTTAATGTAATTTTTCAATTTGAATTTATTTATTGTTAGGGTTTAGAATGTGCTATATATCAAATGTGCAAGAGATATATTTAAGAGAAATGTTATGTTTACGACATTTTCACAACAAATTTTAAGTAATAAGTAGTTATTGGTTGTTATGGGTGAGCAAAAAAATAATTTAAATTATAGATTCAAATTAAAACCAATAAAAACTTACCACCTATGATTTGTTATGAAAATGTTGTGTACATAACATTCTCTATATTTAAGAGAGTGTGCTAATTTTTAGGAAAAAGTTTCTCATAGTAGGGTTTTTTTTTTTATTACCGCAAGTCTTATTATCCCATAAACACCTGAGTGGGGTGTGCAAAAACTCAATGAAATTTTTGAATTGGAATCTGTGCAAACTAGAAGGATACCTCTTCCTATGAGCCACTAGGAAGATAAGTTAATTTGGGTGCTGAATAAGAAAGGAGCCTTTTTCAGTTAAATCAGCTTATGGGGCCAGTCAAAGCCACAGGTTCAATTACAATAATATGCAGGTATGGAAACTCTTTTTGAAATCAAAGTTACACAAACGGCTTAAATTTTTTTTTGTGGAGATTTGTAATGAATATTTTGCCAACCAGAGCTTACTTGAAGGAGGGAGGTATTGATTTTGTTCTCCACTGTCCTTTTCATGGTGCAGGGAGGAAATGTGTTCTGCACTTGTTCCGCTAGTGTCCTATGGCTGAAGCAGTTTTGTTTGGTTTAGATTGGGGCCTTCCTATGAATGACTTTCACTTTGATTCTCATATGGAATTAATATTGTATTCTTTTAAAACCTTTTTGATGATTACAGTTGCCCGAGCCTAGTCATTGTGACTCCTTTGTGCGGAGGCATCCCTTCTCCCAAAATTATGTGGCTATTTTGCCAATTGCCATGTTATTTAGAGGGATTTTTACTGCACCTCTAGGTATGTTGGACGAAAGCATTCCTAAAGATCAATTCTCCCTTATGACTGATAGATTTGAGATCAATGTGGGAGTTGAGAAACAAAGTGCTATTTTCAAAAGGGAAAGTAAATGTAACAAAGATGATAGTTAGAAATCAATCTATTTAATGTTCTTCATACTGAGGTGGGATATGGATCCAATTGTCCTTGGAGTGAAGCAAGCAACCATTACTATGGTTAAGACCACCAGGACTCAATATGATTATTTGTGATGCGGCAGTTGAACATAACAACACTGTGGTGGTGGTAGTTATTTGAAATTGGGAAGAAAGACCTTGTAAAGCTGCTTCTAAAAAAATCCTTTATGCTCCCCTGCTGTTGATAAAGCCATAGCTATCAGGTGGGCTCTAGAGTTAGCAGAACATCAACTCCAAAGGATCATTGTGGAGTTTTAACTCTAAAGAGTGTATAGAGTCCCTCGAAATAAGAAGATCAACAAGCTTGCTTTGGGAGCTCGAGACCTCAATAAGAAATGTCTAGCAACTAAGTAAGAAGTTTGAGAAGGTTTCCTTATGTTGGACTAATGGGGAAGTAAACACTGCAGCTCACCTTCTACGTGAATGATCTCTTCGATGTAATTCTTTTGGTTTTTTTGGTTTTTTCCCTTCTCTATCTTTACTCCAATTAGTACAGATGTATTAAGGTTTAGAGAGGGGTGTTTGTAACTCTGTTGTTGTTTAATCCTACATTATCTATTTGAGTTCCAAAAACCAAAACATGTTGAACAGAACTTGTATTTGTACATTCAAGCTGTCTCATCATGAATTCAGCCCAAATGAATGTGTGTGAGAGAAAGGGCGTATTTGGATACTGTTTATTTGCTGAAAACTGAAAACTGAAAACATTGTAGCAAAATAATTTTAAATGTGTTAATAGTGCTGTGGGACCTAAATTTCTATTGAAATTTGTGTTTGGATGACTTTTGTGGGTCCGTAAACAGTGCTGTGGGACCCACATTTTTTCAGCAAAACGCACAAATGCAGACTTAAACGCAATCCAAACATACACAAAGAAAGGGGTGGTCTGTTAGTTGCGGTCATTTTTTAAAGTATTGCAGAGTTTTAAAATCTTGAGCATATAAAAATTGTGAGCAATATATGCTTGCTGTTAGTTGTTATGTTCTTTTGGTTTCTTTTTATTGTCTTTTGATTAATAAAAGATTGTCTAAGCAAATTATGCTAAGAAAAGTCTTGAGGCACAAAGTTTAATATATAGAATTTGCAAATTACCGTTCAAGTTCATGTAGTTATGGCCAATGGTTATGGATGGTCTTGGTTAATAGCATTTTAGATCACTAAATTAGCCAAGAACTGCCTCTCTTTTTTTTTCTTTTTTTTTTTCTTTTTGCCTCACATTTATTTCTGTGCACGTTGTAGAACAAGAGATTACACAAACGATGCAGTTGCACATGCAGTGTAGTACTACTTGAATGACATCAAATCGGTGGCAAAGAAAGATGTTTGTTCAGAGATTTTGGATAGAGTATCTTGAGCCGCAGATCCAGGCAGCCTATTGTCAATTCAAGCAGTTTCTGCGACTGCGATCACAATAGTCATGGCTTAAGATGAGCTACAAATGCGTATCTTATACTCAAAAAACTATGAAAAGCACAAAATACAATGAACTAGAAATGGTACCCCAGTTTAGAAAAAACTATGAAAAGCACAAAATACAATGAACAAGTTCTCGTAAATTTCTGACTTTTATTACAAGCAAGTTGAGGACTATGGAAGAATCTGATAGCTACAGTCCATTTTTCTATAGCTTGTGACCAAAAATATTTTCCTGTAGCAAACAAATAATCCCAAGGGACTAGTCTAGGCAGCCTCAATGACTAATGAATGAATTTTTTTTTTTCTTTTTGCCTCACATTTATTTCTGTGCACGTTGTAGAACAAGAGATTACACAAACGATGCAGTTGCACATGCAGTGTAGTACTACTTGAATGACATCAAATCGGTGGCAAAGAAAGATGTTTGTTC
This sequence comes from Quercus suber, assembly GCF_002906115.3. Classification (NCBI taxonomy): domain Eukaryota; kingdom Viridiplantae; phylum Streptophyta; class Magnoliopsida; order Fagales; family Fagaceae; genus Quercus; species Quercus suber. Next base: position 809,440 of record NW_027069646.1, on the reverse strand, counting down.
AGAGATTTTGGATAGAGTATCTTGAGCCGCAGATCCAGGCAGCCTATTGTCAATTCAAGCAGTTTCTGCGACTGCGATCACAATAGTCATGGCTTAAGATGAGCTACAAATGCGTATCTTATACTCAAAAAACTATGAAAAGCACAAAATACAATGAACTAGAAATGGTACCCCAGTTTAGAAAAAACTATGAAAAGCACAAAATACAATGAACAAGTTCTCGTAAATTTCTGACTTTTATTACAAGCAAGTTGAGGACTATGGAAGAATCTGATAGCTACAGTCCATTTTTCTATAGCTTGTGACCAAAAATATTTTCCTGTAGCAAACAAATAATCCCAAGGGACTAGTCTAGGCAGCCTCAATGACTAATGAATGATAACAAAACTCACCAAGGCTCATAGATGTCCACACAGCTAAGCACCACACATATTGGAGAATTATTGGGCAAAATGGATATAACAGAAAAGAAAAACCTAGGTATAGTTCCTTAGGTACTATACTAATTCGTTAGTGATTAATCAATGTTACCACATAATTGAAAATGGATGGCTTAGGTCAAGAGAGGTATGCCGAAAAACCGATTGTTTATATTTCGCTACAAAGCCTCTGTTTCTAACATCTTCTTGTTCTTTCTGCAGCCATTTCTTTCATTCATATATTTGTTCCTCTTCAAATCCACGTGCTAGTCATACTTCATTCCAATGCCAATCGTGCTGGCTTCAAGATCAGCAATGGAAAACAGAATTGCAATGGAGGCATTTGTTGGCACACTGTTCATAATTGTTATATTGTTTGCAATGACATCAAAGAATTCATGTAGTTCATACGTACCCTTTGTAGTATTGACCATAGTATGAGGTCATTTTAACCTTCTGTGTCATATATTTGGTTTAGAATTTCTAAGGTCCTGATCTTGTTACAAATCTCCTGAACAGTGGGAGCTGATGTACCATCTATGGTTCTTTTAAGAGGGTCTTCTGATCTTTGCCAGCTTCCATTTATCAATTAGACTGGTTTAGAAGGTAAAAAGTTTGTGTTTGACATTATATGTGTACTGCATTGTTTAGTAAATAAATCCCAAAAGCTGTAAAAGTATTGTTGCCTGATCAAGCATTTGAGAATTTTGGTACATTAATCAGGTAAATTCCCCTTTGGCCAAAAACACACTAGACTCCATGCATATGGAGATGGGTACGTACCTTTTAAATTCATATTATACGATGTGTTTGGATTAACTATTTTATTTCAGATTTTTTTTTGGGGTGATTTTTTGTGATTTTTTATTTTTATTTTTTTAAAGCTTTACTGGTTCTAGGCATGATTGTACTTTTTTCGACTTTTAGCAAATCAACAAAAAGTTCATTCTAATGCCCACTTAATCCGCATCTCTGCCACGGTAGGTTCAACTAAGTTTCTTTTTGAATTTTCATTTGTGGTAATTGGCATCATCGCTATAGTTTTGAGTAAACTCAATAATCACGATATTGCTTATTGCAGACAAACGAATACACAAACTTTGTGTGCAATAAGCAGCGTATTTACCCCTCTTTTAAAGTGTCATAATGACATGTTACAGATGCCGCAAGAACTGTGTAAAAAAGTTCAAAGCAAGTCCTCTGGGACTGTTTCTTTCTCCCTCAATTATTGCTTTAGTACCACAATAGTAGAATAAACCAATTTGCTATAATCTATGTGTGTGTTTCTTATGTCTGTCTCCGTGGGGTTACAAAGGTTGCAATCCTTATAATATTCTCAATCAGAATGCATTTGGCAGTAATGGCCTCTTAATAAAAGAACTCAATTCATCGTTCACAACAGATAAGAAAACTATTCATAATTTATCACGTACTAAACTAGAAAGAGCCACCGTTCAAGCAGGAGAAGGTATATACCCAGAAATTTTGAGGCTAAAGATACCCAGTCCAAAACACAAAAGCAAACAAATTTAGGGAGACATAGATTATGTTCAAGTTCAGATATTAAACATCCGCACTGCTACCATTTAATACATAAAATCTCCAAACTCCTCCTGTTAGCTAAGACAATGATCTGTCCGTCGTAAACCTAGCAATTTAGCCTTCAAAAGAGCCCTCCACTAATGCTTCCTGGACTTTTTCTGCTAAACGTACCTACACTCTGTCCGCATCGACATCTCTTTTCTGATGCGAAATGCTAAACGTCCCTCATAAGTGCGGAGAAAGTTGCAATATCTGTCAACAGTATAATCTTCCCTCTCAAAAACATCCCTATCAGATTTAAGTGCATATAGAAAATCATCATCCTCATCCTCATCAACCTCAATCTCATCAAACTCATCAACCTCAACCTCATAAACCTCAACCTTATCAACCTCATCAACCTCACCCTTATCAACCTCAACCTCATCATCAATCAAATCATCATCACCAGAATCATAACTTTCTTCTCCAGCATTCCAACGACCTACAATAAACCCAACACACGTCAAAGTCAAGAAGAGTATAATCATCATGCAAGAGATCAAAATCTAAAGGGTAAAAATATTCAATGAGGGGCAACCAAAGAAACAAAAATATATGAGCTAAGTTAGAAATTACGGTAACAATAATTAAAAAGTGAGGAAAACCAACAAGTCATATTTAAATCATACTTGAGAAATCTCTAACCCAAGCAAAGGTATAGCCTTTTTCCTATGGAAAAAAAGAAAAAAAGAAGTTAGATATCATCATGTTATGGCATTAAAATCTTTAGAAGAATTGTGCAAAGCAATAATGTAAATGAATGCCTCTATGTCAATACACAAGAATTAATGTCCAAAATGCAGGAATAATCAAATTAACTTTCCTGAATGTATTCATAAAAAGGAAAGTGGCGATGTGACAAAGTGGAAAATAGTACGTACCGGGCGTTTGTCAAAAAAGCAAATCCTAAGAACAAGGTTGGTTTTCTCCTCTGGTGGTGACAAAGGTATAGCCTTTTTCCTATGGAAAAAAAGAAAAAAAGAAGTTAGATATCATCATGTTATGGCATTAAAATCTTTAGAAGAATTGTGCAAAGCAATAATGTAAATGAATGCCTCTATGTCAATACACAAGAATTAATGTCCAAAATGCAGGAATAATCAAATTAACTTTCCTGAATGTATTCATAAAAAGGAAAGTGGCGATGTGACAAAGTGGAAAATAGTACGTACCGGGCGTTTGTCAAAAAAGCAAATCCTAAGAACAAGGTTGGTTTTCTCCTCTGGTGGTGATGGTGGCACCAGTTTAGCAAACTCCCTATCAACCTCATTTAGATCAAGTCCAGACTGACCAATTTTTATTAGAAGACGGTCACTATTGGTCCAGGCAGGATAAAAGATATGTACATTGTCATACCCTGAAAAAATTGAATAAAGGATGATGAGATAGAGATAAATATGATCCAATTTCAGTTGGCTAACTTGGCTTCACACCTTCCTCTGAAGCAAGTGGTAAATCTGATTTTCGCAATACCCGGTCACGTCTTGCAAAAATTAAAAAACAAACAAACCCAAAATAAGTGGTGATTTAACGTTACAGTGAGATGAGACCTAAATTTAAAAATTAAAAAGGAAGTGAAAGTAGTTTAAGGATTAGCAATTTTTACATGGACTTCCAAATGGTAATTGGTGGTTTTGTGACGGCCTCCATTGCAGACTCTGTGACAGGCTCTGTGCTGGATTCCATTGCTGCCAGTAGAGATGGGTCGTGCTTGAATCGCTTGTGAAGTTGGACCTCCAACTCCATGGTTTCTTCATCCTCTACCTTCATCCCTGCTTTAATGTACCACAAAGTCAGAAAAATCAATAATTATCAGGCATGCAAAAAAAAAAAAAAGTATTATTATGTCACTAATTACAAGAAAGTAAGGACTTGATCATATCTAATTACGAAACCATCAACAACCCTAATATGACATGGATTGCACAAATCCGATCCAATATCGGATTAAACTAAAGCAAGTGGCTATTACTAACGCCAACTTCAAAAATTAATCGAATAATTTGTTGTTGCAGAGGATAATAAACAAATTAGCGTGGTTTTAAAAGCCTAGAACAAAACATTCACACCAACCCTAACAGATCAATTAAAGCCATCAAATTTCAAAACCCTAACACCACAAAATACATTTTTTATATATATATATATAAACAAAATACGAAAATTATAACAGCGAACCAGCGTACTTTGCCCTAAAAGCAACAAATCATTATTACCTCCATTCGCCACTTTCTCTCTCTCTCTCATCGCCTCTGTGTGTGTCTCTCTCTCTCAGCAAAACAAAGTTGAGGTTTGTATTTTTTTTTAAGAGATGCTACGTCTACAACATTGTTACAGTCTACAACATTTTTACAATAAATCACATGTGGTTAGTTGTTATTGGTTCAAATTTGAAACTAACACTAAGATTACTTTTTTGCCCCAACAATAACAATTAGTAACAACCGCCATTTAGGATTTGTTGTAAAAATATTGTAAAAATGTTATAGACATATCATTTCTCTTTTTAAAATATGCATGAATGAAAAAATGTGTAATACGTGTAACGTTGTTTAAATACTGAAAACTATTATTTAAACAATGGTAACAAACGCTTTCAAAAAAAAACAATGGTAACAAACGGCCCCTACTGTTAGGAGGACCCTATGACACCTAGTAACCTTAGTAATGTTGTTCTGTTTAAGTGTTGTGGAAAAGTGTTGTTAAAATCATATAGATTTTGTGTGCGCGTCTTGAGGATTGGACGAATAAAATTTATTTCAATCAATGGAATCTAATGGTAAATAGGGCCACAAGTTGTGTTTTCTCGTCTGGAGTAGACAGCTAGGATGTATACCGTAAGGTGTCCGTTAATTTTTTTTTTTTTTTTTAAAAAAAGAGGCCATTTGATATCAATATAATAGTGGCCTCCTCAATGCATTCACGTGATTCAATTAGTTTTTATTATAACATGTGACTCATTAAAATAATCCTAGTCTCATCATACACCTCTACACGTGTACTGATGAGGCTTTTTTATTTTTTATTTTTTTATTTTATAATTTTGAGTTTAATATAATTTTTCAATTTGAATTTATTTATTGTTAGTGAAGTTATACACGAAGGAATTTTTAAGAAACTAAAATTTTTAAATTTCACTAACACAGTAACCTTTTATTCCTTCTCCTTCATTTTTTGGAGATTTTTTTTTTTACTTGCAAAGTCACCGTGGTAAATGTTTGTTTCCTGAGAAAATGAAGGAAAATGAATAAAAGGTTACTGTGTCAGTGAAATTTAAATGTGATTAGTTTACTTGCTTCAGTTAATTTCAAAGAGATTATTGAAATTCTATTTCTTCATTCTCTGTTTGTTTGCTGAGAAACTGAAGAAAAGGAAAAGAAAAAAATTGATGTAACTGAAAGAGACAGATTGCTGGGTTTTTTTTTTTTTTTTTTTGCAGATCTTTTTTTTTTACTTGCAAATCTGGATGTTTTTTTAGAGAACTCAGCAAAAGAAAAAGGGTTAGAGTTTTATTTTGTGATTGTTCTATGAAGAATTATGTAGTCAATTTTTGGATTTTTGCAGTGGAAGGCTAGTGAATCTGTGGGTGTATGTTCACATGGATTTGTGGCTTTGTTTGTGACTGTAGGTGTATTGGTTTTTTTTTTATGTTTTATGTGAAGAAGAATAAGAAGGGGAGAAAAGAGGAGAGAGACATAGAATATAATGAAAAAGACACATTTACCCTTATTTTTAACGATGAAAAGAGAGAGGTGGGTAACAGGGGTCTAACGGAAGCCACCTCAGGTGGGTTAAGTGACAAATTTCAAATCACGGTGGGCACTATTAAAACGGTAAAATCACAAGTGGGTAAATTGTAATTTCCCCTAGTTTTTATTATAACACGTGACTCATTAAAATAATACTAGTCTCATCATACACGCTCTCACGTGCGATGAAGCTTTTTTTTTTTTTTTTAATTTTGAGTTTAATGTAATTTTTCAATTTGAATTATTTATTGTTAGTGAAGTTACACACGAAGAATTTTAAAAAACTAAAATTTATATTGTTAGGGTTTAGAATGTGCTATATATCAAATGTGCAAGAGATATATTTAAGAGAAATATTATGTTTACAACATTTCACAACAAATTTTAAGTAATAGGTAGTTATTGGTTGTTATGGGTGGGCAAAAAATAATTTAAATTGTAGATTCAAATTAGAACAAAAAAAAAACTTACCACCTATGATTTGTTTATAAAATATTGTGGACGTAAGCACTTCTCTATATTTAAGAGAGTGTGCTAATTTTTAGGAAAAAGTTTCTCTTAGTATTTTTTTTTTAATTTTGTTGAATTACAATTTTAATCCCATTTTTTTATTTTTTAAGAATAATAATTATCTAATTATATTAAGGGTATATTTTTGACATTTTTTGAAATCATGATTAACTTTCTGAATCTTTTTAATATATAGAAATAAGAGATAGAGATAAACTACTCAATTAAATAATATAAGAGCTTTTTATATTTTCCATAAAAGGGGTGTTAAAATTTTTCTATTATGGTTTATTAATAATTGCTCTAAAGGCACCTGTTAGAGCATTAGTATCCGGTATCTTCAAACTATTCTATTTTACCATCTCAAAAGCTATTTTATCTATTATACCATATCATTTTACAACACACTCAACATCCCAACTTTTATATTCCTATACAACACATAAAAATAATAAATCTACACAATAAAATATATAAACCATTATCTATGTAATCAACTATCCTTATTTGGTATCAAGAAAAAAAAAATTAATTTCATCAGTAACATCTTCAAACTTCTTTAAATATTGTTAAAATCGACCATACTTGCCTTCAAGACCACCTAAAATGCTATACCATTGTAATCTTCATCTTCATAGTCCATTTCATCATCACCAACATCTTCATCGTCTTCAACACTCTACAGCTACAATAGAATATTATATAATAGCCAAATTTAATTAAATAATATATGAACAACAAATGGGATTCTTTTCTAATGGTATGTTACACATGCACCCACCAGTTCTTGATTTCATGACCTCACCTTCCATCTTGCTCTTGCAATGGAAGGAGATGTCACTTGAGAGCTCATTGGCAACTGCATATGGATGTTTAGATTTAAAAGACTCTAATGCTATGTTTGGAAGTTTGGAGGGATTGGAGAGTAGAGGGGAGTGGAGAGGAGGAGAGTAGAGGGGAATGGTTATCCTTCACCTTATTTGGATGTTTTTAAAATTAAGTAAGGGGGAGGCAAATATTTAGCCTTTTCATAGTTTGTAATTTGGTAAATTTGGTAATTCATTTGGTCAAACATTTCTATGCACTACTCTCCCTCAAATCTCTCCAATTTGGGGGAATTAAAAGTGAGGGATTAGAAGTAGTTAGAACCCCTCCAAACCCCTCCAAATCCCTTCGCCTCCTCCCTTAAAAAAATCCAAACAATGTAATTTAACTTACTCTCCTTCCCTCTACTCTACTCGCCTCGACTCTACATCCATCCAAACAAGCTATAAGGTACTACTTTCATCAATGAAACATTAAGATTTCGAGCAAAAAGATTTAGCACCAAAACACTTGGGCCATGTTTGGCAAATGATTAAAATTGTGTCAAATATGAGGCAAACGTTATCTTGTTCTCGAATAAGCCATTGAAAAATGTTTTGATCATCTATGAATTTCCGATCAAAATATGAGGTAAAAGTTATAGTTAATCCTTCAAGTAAATGATATGATTGCATGAATAAAAAAATAATTTCAAATTTTTCAAACAAAATATATATTTATTTTGAGTGAAAAATAATTACAATAAAATCATACGATGAAAAATTATATATATATATATATAATTATGATAAAAATTAAAATGAAACTTTATATATTTTATTGTTGTATGCTAATTGATACTTTGTTGATGTTTCAAGCATAGATGGCCAAGATTCAAATCTACCATCCCAATTGTTATATCTATTGATTTTTTTAAAATGAATCATACTTTATTTGTTGCAATATCTATACTAATAAATATTTAAGTTTTCAACATTGGACAACAGAATATGGGGTAGTCAAGTGGTTTGTTCTTAAATAAAAGTCTTACCTCTAAGTATTCGGGAAAAAACGCCATGACATTTGCTATATTTTAGGGTAGTGGCCATTACACCTCTTAAAATTTTATTTTAGTTAAGTCAATTTACTCTATAAACTTCACATGTTTGCCAAATTGTTACTTTTGTTAGTCTACTGTTAAAATTTACTCCCAGTCATGTTCATATTTTAAAACAAAAACAAAAAATTAGAAAAAAAAAATGTTGGGTCTTAATTTTTTTGAGGAGAGATACCATGGAGAGAGAGAGAGAGCATCTCACTCAATGGAACCACTGTGGACAGGGACAGACCTAGGAATCTAAGTTAGAGGGGGCCAGAGTATAAGCAAAAAAAAAAAATTTTTTTTTTTTTTTGAAGTTAGAACATTCACAATAGTGGTGCTAAAAACAATAGTGGTGCTAAAAAATTGCTTTTAACACCTCAAAAAGATGTTTTATCTATTTTTACTTCCTCACTTTACAATACACCCAACATCAAAAGTTCTATTTTTTTTTTACTACTTCATTTAAAATAATATAAACAACTCATTAAAATAATAAGGAAGAGAGATAATTTGAGTTTTTTAATTGAAGGAAGATAGATAATCTTAATAAATTTTTTTTTGACAACTTGCCATAGTCAATTGATATTTATACCAGTTTACTGTAGTTGCTAAAAATTTAGTTTTAACTTCTCCAATAACACATCGTTTTTTTGGTTCTTTGGTGGTAAAATAGTTTTTTTTTTTTTTGTTGCTAAAATACAATTATCATTGTGAATACTTTTTTTTTTTTTTGGGTTAAGTTTTTGGGTTGGATAATAGCTAGTTGTACTACGTTGGCTACACTGATTGGGGAGGAGAGGGTCAGCTACATACAATTAAAAAAATATATATATCATAAGCATAAAAAAAAATTAAAATATTAATAAAATGGGCCAGGGGGACCCAGGCCCCCACCTGGGTCCGTCCCTGACTGTGGATCTCACTGCCCATGGTATTAACCATGCTATGAGAAAATCCAATTAGGTTCTGTCGGGGGAGATTTTCTTTGCGCGTAGCCACGTATCTCCTACTGGAAGTGTGACTTTGCTAAGCCCGGATTTGTTTTAGGGAGTTCAACCCGGAACTCGACATCAGGCCGCATAGACCAATGGCTTCCGGTTTATTTTTAAGCCTACAAAATAGATGAAGCCCAAAGTCTTAGAATCATGGTAATGGTTGAAATAAATAAATGATATGCTTAGCATGATAGCTTTGATTAGATGGTGAGTTGATACATTATTATTATGTATATTACGTGATGTCCAATGTTAGAAAATAATTAATTAGGTGTCAAATGTCCAACAATGGGATGAGTCCAATAGTCCATGTCTAATTGCAGTTCATGGTTCATGTTCAACATAATAGGGTATGTCCAGCAATGGTAGTTCATTTCCAAAAATATGTGTCCAATGGTGGTTCATGTCCAAATAATATATGTGCGATGGTGGTAGATCGATTTATTAATATGTACATTCATTAATGAAGTATTAGTGAGATCATATTTGTTAAATAGTGAGATGATATTAAAATAACTTGCATCCAGCAGTAAAATAATAATGAATTAATATGTACTTAATAATGTAATCTTGAAAATAGAGAAAGATTGACTTATCTTGACAGTTTGGAGCTCTAACCATAGAACAGCAGTGGATTTATGACATTTCAGCAGCGCGATAAAACGAGTCCAACGGTACAATATGATATATGAGTCCTTCTATAGTGACTTCATGATTGAAGGGAAAAAATGGGTGCAATTGGAGGGAGAAAGAATATGTCCAGCCGTGTGCATAGATTGGTTAAGTTTATCCTCTTTCATCATGCACTTAAATGACTTTCCCCATGTGATGCTCTTTTAGTTTTTTAGTCAAATATGAGTGATGCTACCTTCCATGAGAATGACTGTTAGTATTATAAATTTTTGTCTTTCATAAGAAGGGTTTTTAACATTATAAACGTATGTCTTCCATGAGAAAGGGCTTTTAGCAATAAGTTCTTAGAAGAGTGTTTGATATGTTTTAAGATGTGTGGAGATGGTAAGAAATATACATATACATATACATATATATATATATATATATATATATTGTGATATATGGTGTTTGTAATATGTATAGGAATTATATGTAGATACTTTGTTGGACATGAATCTTGTATATGTATACTTTGTGAGACATGGAGTTTAAAGATATATGAGAAGTATGTATGGATATTTTGTGAGGAATGTATTTGTAAAATATATGGAAGTATGAGATAGATAATATGTAGTAAAAGTTGTTGCTGGAGTTGTTTTTTGTGTTATGACATTGGTTATGTTGCTTTCTAAGAAGGGAGATTTTGTATGAGAAATAAAGAATGAGATGGAGATGTGTTTTTGGGCAGCAAAATGATGATACTTCAAAATAATGGAGTGTGGGAAAGATGGGTAATGGGTAATGGTGTTGTAATATGTGTGTGGTGTTGTTATCTATGAAGAGGGATTTTGTAAGAGAGATGGAAAAGTATGAGAATGTGTATGTAGCAGCCAAATGAAGTTTCAGAACAAGGGGTTCAGAGAGAGGGATCCCCCTTTGGTGTGTGGCTTGGTCCTCTTTATATAGAGCCAAGCATGTAACTAGATTAGAACTAGTTGAAGGGAAACTTAGCAAATAAGGAAAAATCTTTGACAAAGTAAGTGGTCTCATTAGTGGGTTTTTGTTTTTTAGTCAAAAAAAGAAAATTAGAGACTCAATGGTACTGGAGCTGCTGTTACAGCTGTCAATCATAACTGTCACAGCTGGCTGATGACATCTTTTGCTTGGAGGACAATACTTGGCATTAAATTCATGATTTAGTCAAAGATGGTAAGATAATCTTTATGAGATCCTTCTATTTCTGGTACCACAGCTGGAGCCACTGCAGAATGTGCTGGAGCTGTGGCAGCTTCTGCAGAAGCTGTTTCTGCTTCTACTAGAGCTGTTTTGTAGCTTCTGCTAGAACTGCTGTTGGTATTTTCAGCTAAGTTTTCTCTTTTGGAAAATTATATGCTTAGTCCATATATAATTTTGGTAAGTAATAGACTAGTTGGTTGATATTTGATGAAGTTTTAGAGATGTAATTATGGTTTTTTTTTGTATTTTAACCAAATTTTGGAGAGTAAGGAGAGCATTTAATGCTAGATATGAGATATTAATATATATTTAGCCATGTGCTTGGAATTGATTTAGATAATAATGATATAATTTATATGAAATACTATAATTACATTTTTAAACTTATATTATATGATGAACATTAATTTTTATGTAAAAAGCATGGGTAGTTTTATCATTTTAAGTGTTATGTGATATGAGAGACTTACCAAATGTTACCTATTGCACACTAACCCGTCAGAGTTCAGGGAATTGGGGAAGACATGCCGAGCAACATGCTTTCCTTTATCAACTTAGAACCACTAGAGCTTTACTGAGCATACTTCTTGGCCCTCCAAACCACGACTCCCAAAATTCCCCTGATGATACTCATGAGCTTGAACCATAGGCTTTGACGCCTTTTTGTGTAAATATGGGCTCTTTTGGGCTTTAGAAGAGATTTTTCCAAAATCCATAATAGTGTTGACGTGGTGCGGGTTGCCAATGAAATGAAGCCATGGTGTGAAAAATTTGTCCTCAACAGGTTCTAAATTGGATTCCAATTGTTGTCTAATTTTGTGCCACGTGTCCTATTTAAGTTTTTTTTTTTTTTTTAAATTTTTGTTGTAGGTGAGTTAATGAGGTGCAAAAGACGAATAGTCTAATATAAATTAATCATCAAAAACTCAATTAAAAAAAAAAAGTAAACTCATGTGTATATCCAAAAGAAATTAAAAAAAAAAAATAAGAGAGAAAAATAGAGAGTATAATTTGAATCCATATATGTATGTAATTGTAATTTTTTCAGTTGTATAGTGCATATACTCGAGTTATATACTAGTATCTATAATGGAGATAACAAAAACTAAAGCTTTTTAGTTTAAAAGTTATCCAATCAAGATACACAATGGTCACACAAGTCTTGTAGTATTATCATATATCTAATTTTAAAAGGCAAAATAGATAAATAAATGAAATCATGACCGCGTACTTTCAAAAAATTGTAAGCCAAAGGCCTTGTAGCTGAATTGACACCTCCTTGTGCACAAAGTGCTTGGGGGTCTAAGAGGAAAAGGGTTCGAGCTGCGGGTTAACAACATGTTGTAATTATCTCTAAAAAAAAAATTGTAAACTACAGCCACATGGCCTTGGCAAAAAAGAAAAAAGGAATCTTGATATTTCTTTAAAAAAAACTGAGAGTGCGTGTCATGTGAGAACTATTAACAATAGTCTAACAGAAGTATCAATTTGGCAAATATGTGAAGTTTATGAAGTAAATTAGCTAAAATAAAAGTCCAGGGGTGTAAAGTACAGCATTTTAGTCAACCAAGCTCAAAATTCTCCCATCAGGTCATATAAAGTCATATACAAATACATGGTTGTTACAATAACTGTGTAAATTTACATTAGCACTATTCATTTTGCATTTAACTTTTTATTTTTTCTCTACATATCTCGAGAATGAAAAAAGAGAATAGATGGTAATTGTTGTGTGTGAAGAAAGAAAAACACTTAAAAAATCAAGAAAATTTGATATTTTAATGAAATGTAGCATAAAATAGATAATCTAATATGAGTAGTTAAAAAAAAAAAAAAAAAAAAAAAAAATCTTAAACAACCACAAATGCCAAATATGAAAAAAAAAAAAAAAAAAAAAAAAATCTATTATGATTATCTCTTCAATTACTAAGGCAGTTAGGCTAACATATTTGTGAGTTTTTCTCCCTCTCTTCGTAAGTTGCAAATGCATTCAATGAGCTTTAATCTTGTGACCTCATCTTTTACCCACACTTGTGAGAAGAGGAAGTGTTGTTTGAATCAAGGCTCATCGACATAATCCTTTCAAAAACATTTCTCCAATTTTCCTAATTATTTCGTTTAAAATATTATAAATGTGTTTTCAATAGGCTTGTTACCTCACTTTAGGTGAAGTTTCCATGTAATTGCTTCCTAAAAGCCTAAATCAATTTTTTATTAAGGGGGAAAAAGAAAGAGAGTGAATCAAAATCAAAGTTTTGAATAAAATAAAGAATGTCATTTCAATTTGGCAAAGAAACACAATATATATATATATATATATACCTTTTGAAGACTTGTTAATATTATAGTTTATCCCGCTAAATTTTTTACAATTCCAAATTTTTTTGATTATTTTGGTCAAGTATGTTAATCCACAATCTTTTTCCTCAAAAAAACTAATATTAATGATGCTTTTCAAATTCTTGAATTATACCCTTTAATTTAATTGATAATGTGTCAAGTGTAGGTTTTTTATGCATAAAACTAGACATCTTGATTCTTATATTTTCATATTCATAATTTCAACTAGTCCAACTCATTTAATGTCTCATATGCTTTGTGATTGGCAGCAGCCTTGAATATAAATTCATCGAACAAATTATTGAACAGATATTGTCTACCAAATTAAGTGGCAAACAGTTATTTGTTACTAAATACCCTATTGGAGTAAATTCTCGTGCCAAGGACATTGGATCGCTTTTAGATATTAAGGTAAGTGATGTTCGAATGGTTGGGATTCTTCGTCTTGGGGGAATAGGTAAGACAACTATTGCAAAAGATGTTTATAATAGAATTGCTGAGCATTTTGAAGGAAGTTGCTTTCTAGAGAATGTTAGAGAAAATTTTGGAACAAATAATGGCATAATGATACTACAAGAGAATCTCCTTTTTAATATCTTAAGGGGCAAATATTTGAAGGTAGAAAGTGTAGCCCATGGAACCAATATGATAAGGGAAAGGCTTCAAACTAAAAGAATTCTTTTAATTCTTGATGACGTGGATAAATCAAAACAAATTGAAAATTTGTTTGGAAAACTTATATTATATGTTGAACATTAATTTTTATGTAAAGAGCATAGGGAGTTTTATCATTTTAAGTGTTATGTGATATGAGAGACTTACCAAATGTTACCTTTATCAACTTTGAACCACTGGAGCTTTACTGAACATACTTCTTGGCCCTCCAAACCACGACTCCCAAAATTCCCCAAATGAGACTCATGAGCTTGGATCATGAGCCAAAAAATGAGATGATGTACTATGAGCTTGAACCATGGGCTTTGACGCATTTTTGTGTAAATATGGGCTCTTTTGGGCTTTAGAAGAGATTTTCCCAAAATCCATGATAGTGTTGACGTGGTGTGGGTCGCCAATGAAATGAAACCATGGTGTGAAAAATCTTTCCTCAACAGGTTCTAAATTGGATTCCAATTGTTGTCTAATTTTGTGCCACGTGTCCTATTTAAGTTTTTTTAAAAAAAAATTTTGTTGTAGGTGAGTTAATGAGGTGCAAAAGACGAATAGTCTAATATAAATTAATCATCAAGAACTCAATAAATAAAAAAAAGTGTAAACTCATGTGTATATCAAAAAGAAATTAAAAAAAATAAGAGAGAAAAATAGAAAGTATAATATGAATCCATATATGTATATAATTGTAATTATTTTAGTTGTATAGTGCATATACTCGAGTTATATACTAGTATCTATAATGGAGATAACAAAAACTAAAGCTTTTCAGTTTAAAAGTTATCCAATCGAGATACACAATGGTCACACAAGTCTTGTAGTATTATTATATATCTAATTTTAAAAAGGCAAAATAGATAAATAAATGAAATCATGACTACGTACTTTCTCTCCCCTCTCCCCGTGTGTGTGTGTGTTAAAAATATTTAGTACTCTCAAAAGAAAAAACAGTGGGTTAATCCCACATTGGAAAATGAGTGTGAGTTAAAAGGGTTTAAAGTTTGTGCTGTATATTCAAGAGTTAGGCCCTTTTGGATATACACCACTGTAAGTTTCTTTAAGACTTTCTCCCGTCTCTCCATGTGTGTGTATTTAAAAATATTTAGTATTCTCAAAAAAAAAAAAAAAAAAGACTGCGTATTTTCAAAAAATTGTAAGCCAAAGGCCTTGTAGTTGAATTGATACCTCCTCATGCACAAAGTGCTTAGGGGTCTAAGGGGCATGTTGTAATTATCTCTCAAAAAAAAATTTTGTAAACTATAGCCACATGGCCTTGGCAAAAAAGAAAAAAGGAATCTTGATATTTCTCTAAAAAAAACTGAGAGTGCATGTCATGTGAGAACTATTATGAACTATAATGAAGTATCAATTTGGAAAATATTTGAAGTTTATGAAGTAAATTAGCTAAAATAAAAGTCCAAGGGTATAAAGTACGGCATTTTAGTCAACCAAGCTCAAAATTCTCCCATCAGGTCATATAAAGTCGTATACAAATACATGGTTGTTACAATAACTGTGTAAATTTACATTAGCACTATTCATTTTGCATTTAACTTTTTATTTTTTTTTCTCTACATATCTCTAGATTGAAAAAAGAGAATAGATGGTAATTGTTGTGTGTGAAGAAAGAAAAACAATTAAAAAATTAAGAAAATTTGATATTTTAATGAAATGTAGCATGAAATAGATAATCTAACGTGAGTAGTTTAAAAAAAAAAAAAAAAAAAAGTATGTAAAGTAGAAAAATTAAGGCTGCGTTTGAATTGGGTGAAAACGATTTCAGGAAATCAATTTCCGTAAAATTTGGGTGTTTGGCTGCTTAGGAAAATTGGGTCAACGGAAAATAATTTCCCCTTTGACCGAAAATAACCCCTCCCCAGGCGGAAATGCATTTCACCTTTTATTTTCACTTCAAATGGCATTTTCCGGAAAATTGAGAAACGGAGAGCACAAACCCACGAACCAAGCCCAGTCGCACGAACCCACGAAACAGAGAGCACGAACGCACGAAACGGCGCCATCGTCGAGCCAAGCCCAGCGCCCATCGTACCTCGCCATCGCACTGGTCTCGCACCTCGCCGTCGCATCGCACCGATCAATCAAAGGGAAATCGCAGCATCACGCCGATCGCTCCATCGCCGCTCGACCCAGACCCATCGCCTCCTCGATCGCGCCATCGCACCTTGTCGTCGACCCAGACCCATCGCCTCCTCGATCGCGCCATCGCTCCAACGCCGCTCAACCCAGACCCAGACCCTTGATCGCGCCATCGCACCTCGAGCTCTCTCTTCCTCGATCTCTCAGTTTTTTTTTTTTTTTTTAAATTTGATTGTTGTTGTTGTTTTTTTTTTTATGAACTGATTGTTGTTGTGGTTGTACCTCGAGCTCTCTCTTCCTCGATCTCTCAGTTTTTTTTTTTTTTTTTAAATTTGATTGTTGTTGTTGTTTTTTTTTTTATGAACTGATTGTTGTTGTGGTTGTTGTTGCCAGAATTTGTTGTTGTTGTTATTGTTGTTGTTGTTGTGTTGTTGCCGGAATTTGTTGCCGGAAAATAGCATTTTCCTAATAGAACCAAATACATGAAAATATTTTCCACAACAATTTTCATAATTCAACCAAACACTTAAAAATATTTTCCTTTTCCGGAAAATAACATTTCCGGAAAATATGTATTTTCCGGAAAACGTTTTACACGAAACAAACACAGTCTAAGTTCTTATACTAAAATAAACAAAAAACTAATACTTTTTGTTTTGAAATATCTAATCATTTTAGGGATAAATAATTTTAGCTTTAACTATTTATTAATCAAGGTTATAAACTTTTAAAAAAATTATTCCATTTAGTTAATATTAAATTAATTATGATATCATCTTGGTTGAGGTTTAATTTGACTCAAAACCTTGGATTTATCTATTTTAATAAAATAAAATAAAACATATCATTTTTGTTTTGAAATATCTAATCATTTTAGGAATAAATAATTTTAGTTTCCAAAATTAACAACAATCAATGGAGCAGTCTGGTGGTTGGTTGTTAAGTGTCTATTTGGTTGGGGAGATTTTAGGATGGAAAAGATGTGAGAGAAAATGGGTTTTGTGGGTGTTTGATTGAAAAGAAAATTGTTGAGACACAGATATTTTCTCCCCTAACCCACCAAATATTTTCTTCCCAAATCAGGGAGAAATCTGGAGAGAAAAAGGTGGACCAAAAAAAAAACCCCATGTGCAAAGCACATGTCTTGTCATTTTCTTTTTTTCTTTGTTAAGTTTTATTCTTTGGTTTTTGTCTTTTTCTGTGGTTATCGGTAAGTTTTTTTTTGTGCTCATTTGTTTTGGATCCTTTGGCTTGTGCTACTTTAAAATTTTTAAAAATGAATAAATTGAAGTGTCCATACACAATTTTTTAGTAAAAAAAGTGTTACATTTTGTTTTGTTTTATTTTATATGGACATAATTGTAAATTTATACCAACTTTATTTTCCGTCTCCTTATTTTTCCTTTCAACCAAACAAGTGAGTTTTCTATCTCTCTACTTTTCTATCCTCCCAACCAAACACATATGAGAGAAAACTAAATCTTTTCTATCCTCCCACCATTCTATCTCTTCTTCATTTTTTATCCTCCCAATTTTCTACCCCTTCAACCAAATGGAACCTAATCGAAAAAACTAATGCCCATATCAGTGTGGGCAGAGGTTTGGGCAGCTTATGTGGCACTTTGGGAGTTGAAATTCGGCAACTCTAACACCAAAATTGATGTAAAATCTCCCTTCTTTCTTGTAATTTTGTATTTCTCTCTCCTCATTTTCCCCCAAATTGCTATGTAAATTCGGTACTAACATTGCAGAAATTTTCTTTCTCCTCAATTTCCAAAATAACTTTCCATAGTTCACATATCAACTGCAAGAGCATTCACATCAAAGCTTCTAAAAATTTTAGTTTTTAACAACTCAAAAAAGTACTTTATCTATTTTAACATCTCACTTAAACAATACAACCAACATCAAATACTCAATTTTTTTATCACTTCATTTAAAATAATATAAACAACTCATTAAATAATAAAAAACAACCACACCACAAACACCTTTAGCAACCAGCTATAGCCACCTCCATCACTAGCCACTGCTACCACTAGCCACAACAACTCACCGTCATAGCTAAACCCACGAAACCCACTACCAAAATTAACCACCACCACCACAAAACCCATATGAATACACATAAAACAAAAACTCAATCACAACCAACATATACCCAAATTTTGATCTTAATCCTGATTGTCATAGCAAAGAGAAGAGAGATGGACTTGGTGCCATGATGGCCATGACGTCCTTGGCAGTTCACAACTTGCTACAAGAACCTGCTACTACTCATTGTAGCAAGTTGCTAAAAAATTTTTAGCTTTAACACCATTGATTAAAGGGTGTTTTTTGGTGTTTGAGGGGTTAAAATAGTTTTTTAGCTATTTTAACACATTTACTGTAAATGCTCTAAACTTAATTTTTACCAATATTTAGCCAAAAAACTCATGAATGACACTATACCATGGTTCTCTTAATATGAAAAAGAAAACAATTGTAGGGGTATTTTTGACAGGGGTGTGCGCGGTTCGATAGGGGCGGTTTTTTTTCAAATTTATTACTGAACCGATAGAGGTCGGTTTTTTCATAATTGGAACCGATGCACATCGCTTAGGGTCGGTTTTCCGACCTATTGCGGTGCGGTTTTTTGCGGTCAGTTTTATCGGTTTAATCTATTTAAATATTAAAAATGTTTTTCTATTTAGACATTCCTCAATCGGACAATCAGTAACAATAACATGACAAATTTTTTTACCCAGTAAATGCTTTACAATGAATTTATACTACCTCAAAGAATAACTTGGTTTATTTAAAATTTTAAATTCCTCAACATATAATTCATACTCCAACGCAAAACCCACTAGGCTACTACTAAAACAAAACAAAACGAAAAAAGCCAAATATCCAATAGTCACTTAGGTAGTTAGGCAGTAGCTAATCTTAGCCAGTATTGATACAACTCCAAAAATATTTTAGCTTTGAGAGTGAAAGAAAGAGAAAACCTAGGCATTATTAAAGAACTGGGTTTCATATGTTCTAACTTTGCTGTGTCGCAAATAGAGAGAGAGAGGGGAATGAGTTACCGGCGGTAGGCGACTAGGCAGTAGCTGGCTTGGTCGTGAATGGTGAGCTTGCGGAGCTACCGAGCTGTTGAAGCACACAGTTGTGAGAAAGATACTGAGATAGAGCGTCTAAGAGAGCTGAGAGAGTTAAGTGGGTATTTATACTAAGGCAGCAACCACTCAAATCAGCAACCCTAGCTCAAAAAATGATGTCGTTTTGATATATATTTTTTAAGTTACTAAGTGAAACGAATCGTTTTTTTCAACAAAAATTAAAACAGAAGGAAACAACTAATATCGGATCGGTTCGGTAATCAACTCGGTTTGGAGTTGCAGTTCCGATGGCAGCACCGCACCAGTGTCGGAGTAGGATTCTCCATCCGATCGCGGGCATCGGCTCAGTCAATCGGTGCTAGAGGCGGTACGGTTGAGTCGGCGCCGGTCGGTTGGGTTGGCTTCGATATCAGTCTGCTCACCCCTAATTTTTGATGTTTGGTATGCTAAATGCTAAAATTTTTGCATTTAGCATGACTAATGCTAGTGCTCTTAAACTTCTACATGCTATATTCTTTTCACCTAACACAACACACTTAACAACCTTTTCTTGCAACAAGTAAGACTGTGGCTTTAATACCATTTGCTTAAGGTCTCTTTTTACGCGCCTCCCCTTATATCCTGACACTACTTTAGGCTGCATTTGGTTGGAGGTGGAAAAGGAGGATAAAAAAGAAATGAGAGAAAATAGGATTTGGTGTTGTTTGGTAAGGAGATAAAGGTTAAAAATTTTTGGTGGGCCCAAACTTTTTCTCCCTGGGCCCAACAAAATGTAATTTCCCAAAAATGGGGAGAAAACTAAACAGAGAACTGGGCTGATGATTTGGACAAAAATGTCCCGTACTGCAACATTCTTCTTTTCTTTTTCTTTTTTTCACTTTTTCTTCTTTGTTTTCTTTTCTGTGCAAAGTTCACTAACTTCACTTGAACAGTTGTATCATTCTCATATTTATACATTTTTTTCATACAAGTTTTTGCCCTTTTCTTCTTTGATTTTCTTATAATTCCCCAACCAGCATTCACCTTTGATATCTCTTTTTTTTTTTTCTTTTTCTTTTTTCCATCCATTTTATTTGATTTGTTTCTTGTTTCCCTCAATTTTAAATGGGGTTTTTACTTTTTTTTCATTCATCTGTTTTGGATTCTTATACTTTTTTTTTTTTTAATGAAGTATCCATTCATACACAATTTTTAGATAAAATTATAATTTTTTTTTTTTCTAATAGGAGCATGAAAGTAAATTTATGGAAACTACATTTTCCATCCTGGTACTTTTCCATCTCCCAACCAAACCCAAGCAGGAGAATTTAAAATATCTTTTATCCTCCTTATTTTTCACCCTCTCCCTCTTTTCTATTCTCCAACTTTTCCATCCCTCCAACCAAACAGACCCTCAATAACTAGGAGCAGAGAGCTCATAATACGTTGTTTTTGTTTGACCAACCTATACTATTTCCGTAAGCAAACTCCCTCAAGTTGTACAGGGATTAGGTGGCTCTCAGTTCTTGAGATTTTTTATCCAAGCAATCCTTTTGATTAAAATATATGTACGTATTAAGTAGGAATTTTAAACATAATGAATTAGGCTTTATGAATTTCATACATTACCATAAATTACATCATCATCATATAATACTTAAAACACTTTTGGTACATTGTAAGAGTTTGTAAGAGTGAATACATGGGAATAAGAATCATTATTACAAAGAATACAAGAGGGAGTCGAGTAATTATTACTTTCCATTTATTTAGTGATAACATTAGACTAGAAACATGATACCACAATTTGGTGCAAAAAGGTGCAATGAAATGATATTTAGATCAAAATTTCAAAACTTACCCTTATTTATAAAATTATTTTTACACATTTTAAGGGTCTAAATTAACTTTTTATTATAAATAAAATGAATAATATATAATTGATTACTATTCTTTGTTCAAAATTAGCAATAAATCAAAATATTATAAAGACAAAGAAGCCTATCAAATGCTAGTAATATCTCGCGTTTTTTGCTATTACTCTTGTCTTTGTGCGCTGACCTAATCATAATACTTGCTTTCACAATCCATTATTTGTTGGTCTAAGCAGCAGCAAAAATAGGAGAGAGGGAGAGAGAGAGAGAGAGGCCCCCAAAAAAAAGTCCTTGGGGGAGGGGGGGGGGGGGGGGGTGGAAGTGGCAATTAGTTAGGTGGGAAGGGACGGGTGTGGGATTTTTTTTCCAAAAAAGTTATTACTAGGCTAAAGAATAAACATTAAGATAGTCGTTTTTAAGAATAACTATTCATAAGAAATAGTTGTTCCATATAATAATAACAACCAAACAACGGAATAAGTATTCTTTAGGAAGAACTATTTCATTACAGTGTCTATCACAATGCATCAAACATATGCCCTTAAGAGTGGTTTGTGTTAATTTTCTTACATACGCATAATTGGCTTCACCACATAACCAAAAGAGTAACTTAAAGAGGTTTGAGTTAAATATCTTTAACTGGCATAATTGGCTTCAACACACAACCTAAAAAGTAATAGACAAGTATACATCTTAAGCAACTTCTAGTTCCCATCTGCATCATACTCACCATTGTCCACTTCATTTTTCATATTAACAATTCATTTCATCATCAACAGAAACTTCATTGACACATTTAACTCTAGCTGAAACTCTAACATAGTCAACCTTCAACACCGTCTAAAATGCTAAAAAAAGTGAGGATCATGTAACTTGTCATATTCATCTTCAGCTTCATCTTCATCTTCATCTTCATCTTCATCTTCATAGTCCATTTCCTAATCAACATCTTCATTGACATCTTCAATAGCATCTTCTTTGACATCTTCAACATCATCTTCATCACTATCGTAAAAGACTCTCCTTAAAACTCTATACCAGTAGCATTGTTCAATGCCATTTATAAGTAGATCTTACGCATGGTACAGGTATGTAATCTAAATCTTCTCAATTTGACTCGTTTTGCAGCCAAAGCTGATTCTTAGGGTTAGCTTTCATCGCATCTACAATTTATCCAACGCACATCAGAGTCAAGAATAATCACAATTATATTGGCAATAATTAAAACCCTCAAAGAGTAATATATAACCAATATTCTGAGTTTTTTTTTTTAGAGTGTAACCATTATTGTGAGATTAATAAATACTCCCTAAAACACAATGCAGAAAACATATACACAAGTACAAGAGTCAAGTATCATACGATACTTTTCTATGGGTAAGAAGAGAAGGGTAGGAAAGGGCAATGATACCATCATAAGGGAAACCAGTTTAAGTTGAAGTTAAAATAATGACACTTAAAAAAGTAGGGAAAAAAAAACCACAAATCTTAAAAGTAATACCGGTGATTTTTTCTTTCCAAGCAAAGTCATAACTTTTATCCTGGAGCCCACTAAAAAAAAAAGCCCAGTTAGATTTCATCATATTATGGGAGTAGAATCTTAAAAGGACTTGAGCAAGCAAAAGCATATTGAACACACTTATTTCTCTTACCTTCCATGAAAAGAAATGACAACATAATTAAAGGTTAACAATCTAAAAGAAGAAGTACAAATTTGAAATTTGATAGATATGGAACAAAGATGGTCCATGAAACACAAGAACAAAATAGGAAAAGTTTCAACCTAATCTGGGTTCTTAATTTCTAGCACTGTAGTACATTTCCAGTACAAACAAAAATTTAAATAAATGAATGACTCAAGTCAATCAACCACACAACAATATCCATTGCAGGAATAATCAGATTAATTTTCTAAATACTATCATTTATATTCAAAAAGGAAAGAGGCCAATGATAAAAGAAAGGACGGAGGGGGTTGATATACTAGGCAACACATTTTTTCTTAATAGGTAAATATCAACCAAGGAATTATATCATCAAGGCCAAGAACAGCGCAATATAATATTTTTGAACAAACAATTAATATAAAAATTGTACTGGGAAATGGTGAACTCATATCATAATAGGTAAATCTCAAAACAATGTTTGTAGAAGGCTCTGGTAGAGTCAGATTATCAAAATCCCGAGCAACCTTTACTAGATCAAGCCCACTACGCTGAATATCTCCCATAAAAATTCTTTTGGAGGTCCACTCAGGATAACAGAGAATAACCTTTCTAAGCACTGCAAACACAGATCAAATGTAATTATCAAATTTATTTATCCAGAAAGGATGATTTGGGTTAGGACAAATATCATTAAAGTTCAGTTGGCTCAAACTTATATCACACCTCCTCTGTTCCAATTTATTGAGGTTGAAGATGAATCTGATGATTAATCGGATGGTTGTTGTATTCTCAACTCGTATCTAGAAAGACAAACAAAAAACACAAAAATTGAAAAGACAATAGTAAAAAAAAAAAGTCTGAATATGATAGAGAGAGCCTATGGGCTCAAAATCATTACACATCATAGAATGATAGTGACATGGAGATATGACCAAAATAAAGAGTTGAATACTCCTATTAAATCTTTCGAAACTGTTTTCATTCATGTTCATGTCGAAAACATAATTCTAGAACAAAACAATATGACAGCAAATGAGATCTAGCTTTTTAATTTAATTTGAAAGAAGTGAAAGTAGTTTGAGGATTAGCATTTTTACAAGGACTTCGAAATGGCCTCTGCTGGTTCTGTGACGGACTCCGTTGCAGGTTTTGTGATCATCTCTAACTATGAAACCTTCAAAAACCCCTAACATGAGATGGGTTTTATACAATTCCGATCGAACATTAAATTTACAAAAGCCAAGAATGGTTATTACTAACGGCAATCTCAAAATTGAGGTTTGGTGACTCGGATTTGACGGCTAGTATGAGTCTTTGTTAAAAGAGAGAGAACCCAACTACGCGAACTGGCCTAGTTTAGTTAAAGCCCATTTGCTCTATCTAATAAAATTAAAGCCCATGTTTTTTACAAAAAAGGAAATAGCCCATCCTCTCTCACTGGGCTCAGCCTGTTGAATCATTTTCCATAAAAGAGACCCTATATAACTTTCTTCAAAAACAATGGCCACAAGCCCATTTAATTGTCATTTGCATGGTTCACAACCAAAAATAAAAGAAAGTTGCTCGTGAAGGAGTATTTCGTTTTGTTTATTTAAATTGATTTTCATATGGGTGTAGGTCCTAAGACCGTAGCAAAATCATAAGAAAGCCACAAAATCAATTTCGGTCTGAAATGCATAGTTGGACTACAATTTCGAAACTCTACAGGAACGGCTGGTATAAACTGCATATGCCAATATTTTTGGCTAAGATGGAATAGAATGATTTTAAAAACTAGACCAAACTAGCTGGTTCAACTGTGAACTGGACCTTATTCCGGTTTGGTTATCATAAAAAACCAGAAATTAAATACAAAGTAACAATAATCGGAAACCACCGATTTAACTGGTAAAATCGAAAACTGGTATGGTTAAACCGGTTCTAGTAATTGAATAAGAAAGAAGAAAAAAAAAGCATTGAACCTTTGACTTGGGATTAGATGTTGAGGAAGAAGTGAAGAGCTTGTTTAGAGAGAGAGAGAGAGAGAGAGAGAGAGAGGATGTCTCTTACAGCTTACCATGTGGACTGTGGAGGAAAGGAAAGAAAAGAAAACTAGAAAATAAGAAGAGAGCAAAACTTTGAAGTTTGAATTGATCTGATGGTAAAGAATGGATGAATAGGGGTGTGAAGCTGTCGGGGGAGGTTTTTTGTGCATACCCACGTGTCTTTCACTAGAGGTGTGACTTTGCTAAACTTGAATTTGTTTTGGGGAGTTCAACCTGGAACTCGACATTGGGCCGTATAGACCAATGTCTTCCAATGTATTTTTAAGCCTATAAAATAGATAAAGCCCAAAGTCTTAGAATTATGATAATGGTTTAATATATAAATAATATGCTTAGCATGATAACTTTGATTAGATGGTGAGTTGATACATTATTATTATGTATATTAAGTGATGCCAAATGTTAGAAAATAATTAATTAGGTGTTAAATGTTTAACAATGGGATGAGTCCAATAGTCCATGTCTAGTTGCGGTTCATGGTTCATGTTCAACATAATAAGGTATGTCTAGCAATGGTCCATGTTCAAATGATATATGTCCAATGGCAATTCATTCCAAAAATATGTGTCCAAGGGTAGTTTATGTCCAAATAATATATATCCAACAATGGTTTATGTCCAAGTAATATATGTCCATTGGGAGGTATACATCCAAATAATATATCCAACTGTGGTAGATCAATTTATTAATATACATGTCTATTAATAAAGTATTAGTGTGATCATATTTCATTAAATTGTGAGATAATGGTAAAACGATAATGAGCTAACATATACTTAATAATGTAATTTCAAAGATGGAGAAAAACATTGACTTATCTTTTATGTTTTTGACTCCAGCTGTACAACATCACTTTGTTCTTTATGTGATTTGTGGTTCCAGCCGTATGACATTAGTGAGCTTCATAGTTTGTGGCTCTTGCTTTATAGCGTTAATGAGCTAATAACATTCCAGCAATATAATGACATTAGTTAAGTGGGATAATGATAACGAATAAAATATACTTAATCATATAAGTTTGAAAGTAAAATATAATGACTTATCTTCATAGTTTGGACTCCAGCCGTAGGGCAGTAGTGGACTTAGACATTTCAGCAGCCTTCATAGTTTGTGGCTCCAGCCGTAGAATAACAGTGGACTTATGACATTTCAGCAGCGTGATAAAATAAGTCCAGCGGTACAATATGATATTATGAGTCCTTCTATGGTGACTTCAGGATTGAAAGGGAAAAATGGGTGCAACTGGAGGGAGAAAGAGTATGTCCAGCCATGTGCATAGGTTGGTTAAGTTTATCCTCTTTCATCATGCACTTAAATGACTTTCCCATGTAATGCTCTTTTAGTTTTTAGTCAAATATGAGTGATGTTGCCTTTCATGAGAATGACTTTTAGTATTATAAATTTTTGCCTTTCATAAGAAGGGCTTTTAGCATTATGAATATATGTATTCCATGAGAAAATGGCTTTTAGTAATAAGTTCTTGGAAGGGTGTTTGATATATTTTAAGATGTATGGAGATGGTAAGAAATATGTATATTTTGTGAGATATGATGTTTGTAATATGTATAGAAATTATATGTAGATACTTTGTTGGACATGGATTTTGTATATGTATACTTTGTGAGACATGGAATTTAAAGATGTATAAGAAGTATGTATGGGTATTTTGTGGGGAATGTGTTTGTAAAATATATGGAAGTGTGAGATAAATAATATGAGGGTTAAATGTAGCAAAAGCTGCTATTGGAGTTGTTTTTTGTGTTATGACATTGGTTATATTGCTTTCTAAGAAGTGAGGTATTGCAAGGGAAATAGAGAAAGAAATGGAGATGTGTTTATGAGCAGTAAAATTATGATATTTCAGAATGATGGAGTGTGGGAAAGATGGGTAATGGATAATGATGTTGTAATATGTGTGTTGTGTTGTTATTTATGAGGAGGGATTTTGTAAGAGAGATGCAGAAGTATGAAAATGTGTATGTGGCAGCCAAATGAAGTTTCAGAATAAGGGGGTGAGAGAGGGATGGATCGGTCCCCTTTAGTATGTAGCTTGGTCCTCTTTATATAGAACCAAGCTATGTAACTAGATCAAAACTTAGTTGGAGGGAAAAATAGCAAATAAAGAAAAGTCTTTGACAAGGTAAGTGGTTTTATTAATGGGATTTTGTTTTTTAGCCAAAAGAAGAAAGCTAGAGACTTCAAGGCTGATGTTATAGCTATAACAGCTGTCAATCACAGCTGTCACAGCTGAATGATATCATCCAAATGACATCTTGCTTGGAGGAAAAAATATTTGGCATTAAATTCATGATTTGGCTAAAAATGGCAAGATAATCTTTATGGGATCCTCTTGTTTCTTTGGGTATGACAGCAAGCTGCTGAGATTGGGCATTAATGGGCAAATGACATCATTTTAGGACATGTGTCAATCTGCTGGAGTTGTTACAGCTTGTGCAAAAGCTGTTGCAACTTCCGCTAGAGCCTTTTTTGGTATTTTCGGCTAAGTTTCCTCTCTTGGAAAAATTATATGTTTAGTCCATATATAATTTTGGTAAGTAATAGACTAGTTGGTTGGTATTTGATGAAGTTTTAGAGATGTAATTATGGTCTTTTTGTATTTTAACCAAATCTTGGAGAGTAAAGAGAGCATTTAATGCTAGATATGAGATACTAATATATATATTTAGCCATGTGCTTGGAATTGATTTATATGAAAATAATAATATGATATAATTATATTTTAAAACTTATATTATATGATGGACATTAATTTTTATGTAAAGAGCATGGGGAGTTTTATCATTTTAAGTATTATGTAATATGAGAGGCTTACCAAACGTTACCTATTGCACACTGACGCGTCAGAGTTCAGGGAATTGGGGAAGATAAGCCAAGCAACATGTTACTGAACATACTTTTTGACCCTCCAAACCACGACTCCCAAAATTCACCCGATGAGACTCATGAGCTTGGATCATTAGTAAAAAATGAGATGAAGTGCTATAAGCTTGAACCATGGGTTTTGACGCATTTTTTGTGTAAATATGAGCTCTTTTGGGCTTTTAGAAGAGATTTTCTCAAAATCTATGATAGTGTTGACGTGGTGCGGGTCGCCAATGAAATGAAGCCATGTGGTATGAAAAATTTGTCCTCAACAGAAGCCAACCCACCAACCTACCAAAACTTACCTTACCTCGCAAACCCTAACAATTTTATTTCACTCTTTGTTGCCTCCCACTCTCATTCTCTTACTTCACTCCTATTTGTTTATAACCCCACCACTAACATCGTTTTCATAATACCTGGTATCAACATTTGTAGGAAAAAGAAAAGAAAATTTTGGTGAGATTACAGTTGTCATTCTATAGAACGTGTGGGCGCTGTTTTTAATGTCTTTTCCTTCTCAAAATAAGGTTAGTGTAAGAGAGTTGCGCTGTGGAATTACTTTTATTTGTTGAGTTTCTTTTCAAGTTGGACCTAAAGCTTTGCCACTCAGAGCATCCACATTTGGATGGCTATATGCCAAATGCAAAGCAAATTTGGCATACAAGCCCAAAAAAAGGCCAGCAACTGGAAAGGCATATGCTAAAATGCTAAAAAAATTTGAGATATTGCTACAGTACCATCTCAAATGTAAGATGGTACTGTAGCTGAATTGTAAAAAAAAAAAAAAATTAATGCTGTCATTTCTCTCTCCTCTCTCCTTTTAACTCAGCCATTTCTCTCTCCTCCCTCATTTTTTTTTCTTTCGTTTCTCTCTCTTCCTTCTTTCTTTCTCATCTACTCTCTTCAGACCCAACACCCTGCGGTGGAGATCGGCGAAGTGGAGATCGTTGGGTGGCAAGATTGGCACGGCGGAGATCGGTGGGTGGCAAGATTGGCACGGCGGAGATTGGTGGGTGGCAGTATATGTGATCGGCGTTGTGGTGGCTGGTATATGTGATCGGAGATTGGTGGGTTTGCTGGTATATGTGATCGGCGTTGTGGTGGCTGGTATCAGCGTTGTGGTGGCTGTGGCGTGGCGGAGATTGGTGGGTGGCGAGATCGGTGGAGCTGTAGTGGCTGTGGCGTTGTGATCCGGTGTGTTTTTTTTTTTTTTTTTTTTTTTTTTTATTTTTTTTTTTCTGTGGGTTTGCTGGTATCGGCGTTGCGGTGGCTGTGGCGTGGCGGAGATCGGTGGATGGTTTTTCTGGGTTTCTGGGTTTGTGGCGTGGAACGGTTTGTGGGTTTCTGGTATATAAATTTTTGGGTTTGCTGGTTAATGGTTTTTTTTTTTCTTTTCTTTTCTGTTTCGCCGATCTGGGTTGTTGAGGAGTTGGGTTGTTTTGCTGGTTAATGATTGAGGAGTTGTGTGGAGGAGTTGGGTTGATATGGATGATGGATTTGGAGAAGGAGGCTGGAAGAAGGTGAAAAGGAAAGGAATGGAGGATGACGCCCGTGGGGGAGAAAATTGAGAAAAAACAAAAAAATAAAAAATATATTTTATTACGTAAATATATTATTTTAATGAGTAGAATAGGAAAATAGAATTTTGGGATGTTGAGTATATTGTAAATGATATGGTATAATTGATAAAGTAGATTTTTAAGATGGTAAAATAAGATAGGATTTAGAATCCGGCTGCGGATGCTCTCAAAACACAAATTGACAGTCAGTCGATAATACCAAGAGTTCATATTATTATCCATTAAGATCATATTTGGGTCATCATGACCTATGGAAATTGAGACTTTATAAAATCCATTATATATGTCATGGTTATACCCAAATGAGTGAGAGGAACAGATATGAAGAGATGAGAGAGAAATATGATTTTTTTTTTTAATTATAATAAAGGTTAATTTTAAAAAAAAATTAAAGAATTTTTTTTTTGGAGGTTTTTTTTAATGAAATTTTTTTTGCCTTGACATGTTTAATTAATTGTTTAAAAAAAGTTTGATTAACGTGTCAAGATTTGATTAGTCCAACATGTATATATGACAAATTTATGTGTCACTTAATGGACATATTAGTGTGGACATTTACGAAATATCTTCCGATCGTGCAGGAAACCTTATGAATCTCATCACAACCGTCGCACGCGCGTCGCCTTGGTTCGCAAACTGTCAGGAAATAATGACGATAGAACCAACCGTCAGGCACAACACGTCTTTTAAGGGCGCATTAATTGGTCTCTTAACCTCCCAATGCGTGCTGATCGGTTTTACCAGATGGAAAATGTGCCCAAGGCTCCTTGATTCGTCCTCGGTCGCCGTGCACGAATCAAGGGGGGGCTAATGTACGGTGTGCCCCCCCTAGGCCCCTCTGGACATTGGGCCCAAACTACGCAAATAGGCCCATGGTTGCTGACTCCCTCGTTAGGAGCTAGGCTCAAGAGCCAGGCTCAAGAGCCACCAGAGTAGCCGAGCATGAATCAAAGGGGTAAGGTACGGTCCTGTAGAGCCCAAGCACATTTGGGCCTAAAGTTCTGGCACAACAGGGCGGCCCACAACCTCGGTCTAGGCCCACATGAACTGCGGGTTCTGGCATTTTCACCTGATCCTTACTCAGGGACCTTTGCCGAGCAGTGAAACAGGAATAACATCCGAACATATGGTCATTTGCATATCTGGAAGCACCCGGAAGCACCACCACCGGGCATGATTTCTGGAGTGGGAATCAAGTTCCAAAGCCACACTCACCGCTTCCCACTCCCACCTAACCACCCACTTATGATCAATGATACTGGACCTCCCATTGCACTAACCATGGGAGTAATCATGGTCTCTTCACTGGCCTTGAGCTATAAATATGAGGAGTTGGAGCAAAAAAGGAGGGGGGAAAAAGGTTCACCAGAAATAGGGAGAAAGGAAAAAGAGGGAGATAGGAAGAGCTGGTAAAGAGAAAGAGGTGGTTTAGGTAGTGGGGAAGAGAAAAGTGATCTCATTGAGTCTCTGTGCTAAGAACGACCCAGAGTAGAAAACTCAAGCCCACCAAACAAATAAGTTGTGAGCCCAAGTGAGCCACAGCCTAGTGGTCTCGCTTACGCTGCGCACAATAATAATCTCCTTAAGAGTATGAGAATTTGAATAATAAATTTAAAACTTAAAAATTTTAGTTGTACCAAAAGAGATTAGGAAAATATAATGCATAATAAAAATAGTTAGAAAAATATGGATCATTTCAAAAAAGAATTATATCAATCAAAAATACCAAAAATGATAAAATTATACTATACTTGTAAAAAAAGAGTGATGGAAATTGATTTTAGAAATTGTTTAATTTTTAGAGAAAATAGATTATCTACAATCAATAAAATTTAGATAATAAATTATATATTATACCATACCTCAAAATAATTATGTAATCTCATACTTCGTATAAGTCTGCAACTAGTTATGAATATAAAATGAAAGTAAAACCTCTCCACAAAAAAGAAAAAAAGAGAGGACAACCAACCCACTATCCATATTTTAATGTTGACATGTTAGCCTAAGAAAATGGAAACTTACGAATGAAAATGAAAGTAAAACCACTCCACAAAAAAGAAAAAAGAGAGGACCACCAAACCCACTTTCCATATTTTAATGTTGACATGTTAGCCTAAGAAAATAAAAATGGAAGAAAAACCAGTCCACAAAAAAGAAAAAAGAGAGAACCACCAACCCACTATCCATATTTTAATGTTGACATGTTAGCCTAAGAAAATGGAAACTTACGAATAAAAATGAAAGTAAAACCACTCCACAAAAAAGAAAAAAGAGAGGACCACCAACCCACTTTCCATATTTTGATGTTGACATGTTAGCCTAAGAAAATGGAAACTTACGAGTAAAAATGAAAGTAAAACCACTCCACAAAAAAAGAAAATAGAGAGGACCACCAACCCACTATCCATATTTTCATATTGACATGTTAGCCTAAGAAAATGGAAACAAACCCACCCCACCATCCAACTTGTCATGCTGATATGATTAGCGATATAGTGTTGATTGCCATTTGATTATGTAAATTTACTACATATAAATCTTATAAATCTATCTATGTAATATTTAAAAGTTAAAACATAACAATTATTGTTAATATGTTCTTTTTGAGCCATATTAGCATAGTATTACCACCGCGCAACTTTGGGGGGTAAGAGTTCAGAGTTCAAGTATCTAAGAGTGAGTTTTACACATATGTACATAAATTAGACTAAAGTAGAATTCTATCACAGGAAAAAAAGATTAAAAAAAAAAAAGCGTAGCACCACTTCGGCCCATTTGGTCCAATTTGGCCTCCTTCGGTCCAATTTGGTCCATTCGGTCAGCTTTGGTCCACTTCGGTCCATATGATTTATTCAGTCCACTTTTGTCCTTTCTATCAATTTCGGTCCATTTTGGACTTTTGGCCTCAAAATTTCTTTTTTTTTTTTTTTCCCTTAATTTTTGGGTTAAAAGGTATGAAATTTTATTTTATTTGGTTCAAACTCTTTAGTTTTAGACTAAAAAATACAAATAAAATGGGCATTAGAAGTTAGAGATATAGACCCTAAAAAAAAAAAAAAAATGATAAATATTTTAAAGATTATCTTAAAAATCATGTTTCAATAATATAGATATTATACTTATATTAATGGGAGTGTACATTTAAAAAAAAAAAAAAAAAAAAAATTCTTGGCAGGGGTATGCAGCAACCTGCAAAACCGACCTGATCCAACACAAACCGCTAGGTTGGGTCAATTTTTAGTGGGTTTGGTTAGGTTATGAAATTTTTTTTATTGTGGTTCGGGTTAGGTTCAGATCATAAGATTCACAAATCCACTAAACCAGACCCGACCTACCTATATGTAATATATATATATATATATAATTTAACATGTCATGGGTTAAGTCACAAAGCTCTTAATTTGCTTGTTAACTTATTGTTGAAATCCGTATTTTGCCATATAGTTATCCAATTTACACAAGAGTTGAATGTTTAAAATACTTCAATGGCTTTGTAGTTCAATTAGTTGGTAGTTTGGTACCACTTGGTATTTTTAATGAAGATATCCCTAATCTATGAAGCATGAATACTTCATTTTGGGCCGCCATACTCATGTTGTATTTGTGTCATACCTATGTCATACTTGGTTTGTCATGTTATAATTTTTATCAATGTTTAATATCCTTACCCGTACTTGTACTCGTGTCTGTGCTTCCTAGTCCATGATTTAAAGGTCAAGTCTCCTCATATACTTCCATTCTATCTAAATAAATGTTTGATATTTGCCACAAGTGATTTTGACATAAACGTTGAACACTCTTAGCGGGATAAGGGATTTTTTTTTTCAATATAAGTGGATTAAGTATTAAGCCTCTTCTCTCCAAAAAAAAAAAAGTATTAAGCCTCAAGTTCTTCAAAAATTAAACCCAAATTGAAGAACAGACCGACTTAAGCATTTTGAAAATGAAAAATGGGAAAAAGTCTATTGTAAAGCATTCCAAATGCAGTTATCACAATAACAATTTACTTTTCCACTTGACAAAATCCTAAACTTGTTTGAATGCAAGGAACTTATATATGAACCTAAAATCTCAAATTAATTAGCTAGATTTTAAAATTTTCTATATGGAAAAGCTTAATGTATGTACCATTGGCTGCCAATGATTGAATGATTAAGTGAAGAGCACAATATATACCTAGATTCTTGCCTCAGTTGGCTAATTATATCTTACTACCAACACTAGACATGAAAATTAGGTGGTCACTACAGCAAGAACAGACTCCAAACATGGTTCGTGTATCTGGTATCTTGACAATGTAGAAGAATCTGCGCCAAATCAAAAGCTACCATTGGCTCTCTTTATATTGAAAGAAACGCCTAGTACCACTATTTGATTAGACCCAAATCTATTAAAACATGACTTCAAAGTTGAGACTTTTTGAAATTACTCGCATCGTTTTTCGCAAGGCAGCAAGGACAAATTTAATACCATGCGAAGTGTCAAACACGGTGGAAAATCATGATTCAAACGTCAAGTGTGAAGCCATATTATGGTCGCCTCCATCAGAATCCGCAGTGAGTGACAATGACTTTATGACAATGTTAAACATCGTCCAAGCAACCCATGTGAAACTATTAAACCATTCCCATTGGAAAATTGTGGAATATCCAATGTGAAAATAATATGATTCTTCCAATCTTCGTCGTGTTAGTATTAAACAACTCTATTTTTTTCAATTCAAGAGCGGTACACATCCTTCTCAAAAAAAAAAAAAAAAAAAAAAGGAGCAGTACACATAGGTTGAGTTTGGATTGCATTGAAAATGAATCTAAATGCGTGTCTGTATTTTTTCTGTGGGTTCCGTGCACTATTCACGGGACCCGCAAATACAAATTTTTTTTTAGTACGAGACTATAGGCTAACGTATTTAGTGGAGTACAATTTCAATATAAGTGCATGTTCCGCCCTTAGCCCCAATGGATTCATCAGCCTCCATTTCACATAGTCACCAGCTTCCTTCTCCTCCATACCAAATGACGCTTCAGCAAACCAATTTGCGTGCATCATCAAGTTCTCTATACCTTCATGTAATTCTTCTCTTCTCCACATGCCTACTCTGCTTGCAGACTGCCATTACAACCATTGCTCCAACAAACGAGACTGATCGTTTGGCTTTGCTCAAATTCAAAAAATTTGTACCTCATGATCCCTTTAACATATTGAGTTCATGGAATGATTCTATGAACTTCTGCAACTGGCATGGAATCACATGCAGCCGTTGGCACCAAAGAGTCACGGCCTTGAACCTAGAGGACTATAAGTTACGTGGATCCATATCCCCTGATATTGGAAACCTCACCTTTCTTAGGTTGATCAACCTCCAAAATAATAGCTTCTATGGCGAAATACCACAAGAAGTCGGCCATTTATATCGACTACAACAGCTCAATCTCAACAATAACACGTTGGAAGGGGAAATTCCATCCAGCTTGTCCAACTGCTCTAATCTCATGTTCATAAATCTTATTGTGAATAACCTTAAAGGGAAGATTCCAGCTGAGCTAGGCTCTTTGATGAAGCTTGAAAGACTTTCTCTTTCTGGAAACAATCTAACATGAGGTATTCCACCATCTTTTGGAAATATTTCGTCACTCCAAAATTTCAGTGCATCGTACAATAATTTGGTGGGAAATATTCCAGATGCCATAGGCCAATTAAAAGGCTTAAGACGATTCGTAATTGGGACCAATAAATTGTCAGGTACAATTCCTTCCTCTCTTTACAATGTGTCATCTCTCCATATATTGTCAGTTCCAGAGAACCAACTTAATGGCACACTTCCACTTAACATAGGTCTCAATCTTCCTAATCTCCAACTTCTTGAAGCTGCTTTTAATAATTTCTTTGGGCCAATCCCTGCTTCATTATGCAATGCAACTCAACTTCAAATCATTGATTTAGGTGAAAACAATTTTATAGGATCAGTTCCAACTGATTTGGGAAATCTGTTGGCTCTTTACCAGCTACGGTTGAGTAGTAATTACCTAGGAAGGGACCTCCATTTCTTAACATCTTTAACAAACTGTAGTAGACTTGAAATATTGGGTTTACATACAAACCAATTTGAGGGTGTTTTGCCTAATTCTATATCTAACTTGTCCACTCAACTCACAGGATTGTATTTTACAGATAATGAACTATCTGGAACTATTCCTGCATCATTAGAGAATCTTGTCAACTTAATTGTCTTGAGCTTATATTCTAATCACTTCATGGGCATCATTCCTACTACTTTCGGGAAGTTTCAAAAGATCCAAGTATTGGGTTTAGGTGGAAACAAACTATCAGGAGAAATACCAGCCTCCATAGGCAACCTTACTCAATTGTTCGCACTTGAATTAGGTGAAAACAAATTCGAAGGAACCATACCTCCAACAATTGTAAACTGTCAAAATCTGCAATACTTAAACATTTCACAAAATAACCTAAATGGATCCATACCCCAACAGCTTTTTGGTCCTTCTTCCCTTCAACTAATATTCCTCGATTTGTCACACAACTCTTTTACGGGCAAATTACCATTCAAAGTAGGTAGTCTGAAAAATGTTTACGGACTGGATGTCTCTAACAATAATTTATCTGGTGAAATTCCTACATCTATAGGAAATTGTTTGATCTTGGAAACCCTTTACTTGCAAGGGAATTCTTTTGAAGGATCACTACCATCATCTATTGCTTCTTTGAAAGGCCTCCAAGAGCTAGATGTTTCACAAAATAACCTATCAGGATCCATTCCAAAGGGTATAGAGAAGCTTCCTTTTCTTGAATATTTGAATATTTCGTTCAATAATTTTGAGGGTGAGGTACCAACCGAAGGGGTTTTTAAAAATACAAGTATCATATCATTGATTGGAAATACTAAACTTTGTGGTGGTATATCAAAATTGCAGTTGCCAAAATGCCCTTTAAGCATCATGAAACCACGAAAATCCATTGGCTTCAAACTAGTAGTAGTTGTTTCCATTGTTATATTTTTCTTTTTGTTTTCATCCTTTCTTGTTCTTTTTTGGATGAAAAGATCAAAAAAGAAATTGCCTTCTATGGTTTCAACAATAGGCCTCCTTCCGAATGTTTCATACAAAGAACTTTATCAGGCAACTAGTAGGTTCTCTCCAAGTAATTTAATTGGATATGGCAGTTTTGGTGCTGTTTATAAAGGAGCTCTTGGTCAAGAAGAAAGACTAGTTGCTATCAAGGTCCTTAACCTTCAACACAAAAGAGCTTCCAAAAGTTTCATGGCTGAATGCAATGCATTACGAAACATTCGGCATCGGAATCTTGTTAAGATATTAACATGTTGCTCTAGCATGGATTACAATGGGAATCAATTCAAAGCTCTAGTCTTCGAATTCATGACAAATGGAAGCTTAGATATTTGGCTACATCCAGAGAGAGACAACAAAAATCAATCAAGTAACTTAAGCCTTCTTCAAAGACTAAATATTGCAATTGATGTGGCTTCTGCAATAGATTATCTTCATAATCATTCAGCACAACCAATCATTCATTGTGATTTAAAGCCAAGTAATAATCTTCTTGATAATGATATGGTTGCTCATGTAAGCGATTTTGGCTTAGCAAGACTCCTCCCAGCCACTGATGATTGTTCTCAAAAGCAATCTAGTACAATTGGAATAAAGGGATCTATTGGCTATGCTGCTCCAGGTAATGTCTTTCCAATTTTGTGTAAATTCTAAAATATCTTAATAGACATAGTTAAATTAACTGTTTGAAAAATATTAATTTTTTATTTTTACTTTTACAATTACCTTACTATCAACACAAGATTCTCTCTCTCAAATGCAACATGGAAACATGAATACACACACTGAATTTATTTTTTAAATAAACTCAAAGAATGAAAAGCTTTAAACATGAATTAAATTGATTGACAAATGTCATTGACTATCCATTCACTTACTTTGTTTTATTAAGCATTTATTTCCTCAACACTACGTCTTTGTGATAATAGCTCGCCAATCGGCTATATCAAATATGGTGTAGTTGCCCTCAAAACAGATCTGTGCTACAATTTTGCGTATTTTATTCATATAAACAAGTTTTCAACGAACAAATGTTCAAGTAATGGATAGTAATATAGGACATATGATTTTTTTTTTTTTTTTTTGAACATATATGGGTGGACCATGGAGCTAAAGGCCCAAGGCATTTAGGAAGGCCAGTATCTAATGTGTCCAACATGATTGTATGACCATACCATTTAAAAATTAACTTGATTAGATTATCCTAATCCTAATCATTAACCATATTTCCTTTACTACTACATCTAAACCATTAATATTACCTCCTTCTACTAGACCCCAAAAGTTTTATTTTGATGGACATATTACCATTTTCTTAACTTGAAATTTTGTAATCATGGTATCTATCATCATGTTTTTCCTTAGGTTCAATTTGTTTCTACCTTCATTTTTTTTATATGAATCAAATGAATTTGCACTCTCCTTAAATCCCAAATCTCATTATAAACAAGAACTGCAAAATCTCCTTACATAACATAATGTGTAGAGTATGGCATGGGCGGTGAGGCTTCAACAGAAGGGGACGTGTATAGCTATGGTATATTTCTACTGGAGATGTTCTTGAGGAAAAGACCCACTGACGAAATGTTTAAAGATGGTCTCAATCTCCATAATTTTGCTAAAATGGCATTGCCAAAAAGGCTTGTTCAAATTGTAGACCCAATCCTTCTACCAAGAGAAGTTGAAGAAACACAAACAACAACATTGGCTAGAGAATATAACAACGAAAATGAAATTCAAACAGATGAAGAAACTCTTGATATTGTGAACCTCTGCCACATTGATGCCAATTTGAATAAGTGCTTAGTCTCGGTCCTTGAAATTGGACTTGCCTGTTCAATGGAGTCGCCAAAAGAAAGAATGAATATGGAGGAAGTTACTAGAGAAATGCATTTAATTAAAAATGCCTTTCTTGGTTCCAAGATCCGTAGAGGTGGACTTATCTAGTAGAATCCAAGTTGAGGTAATGCTATATTTCAATTTTGAATTTGTTTAAGTAGAATATCGCATGACAATTATCTCGTAAAATAATTAGAAGCCATTATGTGTTTTTTTAGACATATGATTTCTTTCCTTGTTCCAATTAATTTTCCATAAACACAAGCGTATATTTTTTTTATTTAAAAAAAATTCTTTTTTGTTTGATAATCATGATTGTTTAATTGATTTCGTTGTTCTCATTGAAATTTTTGACTATTTAAACCAAGAACCTTAATGGATAAGGGTACTTTAATTTTCTTTTATTTTTTAATGAGCAAATGCAAAACATGTTATTGTTTTTGGTATCATGATATTTATTTACAATCATAGAACATAACTAATTTTTTACTTAAATTCTAGGTGCAATAAGCTACTTGAAGAGATCAGTGGAATCTACATGCTACCCTTGTTGAGCAAAGATTTGGCATTTGTATGTGGCATTCTTGTTTAATCTCATTTGTTTGAAGGATCAATGTATGACTTCTTTGGTTCTTAGTTCTTAACATAAGGGTTTTTTTTTTTTTTTTTTTTGGAGGGGTCCCTTATCGGGAATCATAATCTCCCTTAAACTTTATGAGAAGAATAACATATAATATTAAATCTCTTATTTGCCCTTAAATTACTTAAAGGGTAAAGAATTTGAATTACAAGATTAGCTGCATGTTATAACTATTTCAACAACAAAAAAATTTGTTGGGTAAATTAAATCATATAAATTGGAAAAGTAAAGGGAAAAATGAAGATTTCATGAATAAGCTAACAAACAAATTAGGAACATTTTGCTAAACCCAATAAATGTTAGTCTACAAAAATATGATAACTCAAGCAACATTGGATTTCTGCATATATCTAACATTTATCACAAAACTCAAGGTGGATATTGTCATTTCCACAAAATATTATTGGTTATTGTAGTTTCTTTATTGCCAAGGAGGTTCATGTAATTTCCATTCTTTTTTCTATGAATATCTGAGCATTATTATTAATAAGGCATTTGAACAAGATGGAAGGAGAAGAACAAAGTAAAAAGGTTAATAAAGAGAATCATGATTTCTAAGTTTGGAATAAGTGAAAGACTCTGGACTTATAATCATCACTATGTACTTTTACTCATGTAATCTATTTAATAAGTTATGCAACTTGTAAAAAAAAATGCAAGTAAATAGTTTTATAAGTTATCATTAAGAAGTAAAAAAAGTAGATTCCTTTAAACTGATTTAGAGGAAAACTTTATCTTCTCATTTTTCATGTGTCAGTCCTATTTTAATTAGCACCGAAAAAAAAAAAAAAAAAAACAAATCCATGATCCATTACTCTATGAAAATATCATGATTTTTTTTTTTTTTTTTTTTTTTTTTGGGAGGGGTCCTTTGTTGGGAATCATAATCTCCCTTAAACTTTATGAGAAGAATAACATATACTATTAAATCTCTTATTTGCCCTCAAATTACTTAAAGGGTAAAGAATTTGAATTGCAAGATTAGCTGCATATTATAACTATTTCAACAACAACAATATAAATTGGAAAAGTAAAGGGAAAAATGAAGATTTCATCAATAAGCTAACAAATAAATTAGGAACATTTTGCTGAACCCAATATATGTTAGTCTACAAAAATATGATAACTCGAGCAGCATTGGATTTCATCATATATCTAACATTTATCACAAAACTCAAGGAGGATATTGTCATTTCTACAAAAAATTATTGGTTATTGTAGTTTCTTTATTGCCAAGAAGGTTCATGTAATTTCCGTTCTTTTTTCTATGAATATTTGAGCATTATTATTAATAAGGCATTTGAACAAGATGGAAGGTGGAGAACAAAGTGAAAAGGTTAATAAAGAGAAACATGTTTTCTAAGTTTGGAATAAGTGAATGATTCTCGATTTATAGTCATCACTATATACTTTTAGTCACGTAATCTATTTGATAAGTTATGCAAGTTGTTAAAAAAATTGCAAGTGAATAGTTTTATAAGTTATCAATTATCATTAAGAAGTTAAAAAAGTAGATTCATTTAAACCGATTGAGAGGAAAACTTTATCTTCTCATTTCTCATGTGTCATTCCTATTTTACTTAGCACCCAAAACAAAAAACAAAAAACAAAAAAACAAAAACAAACAAACAAATCCATGATCCATTAGTCTATTAAAATATCATGAAATCATTGGGTTAGTTCATAAATAAACAAAATTTAACGGCCACATTTACAAATTCTCCCAACAAAAGAAAATAAAAGGACGACCCAAAAAAAAAATCCTAAAATATTCTTTCAGTTTCACTCTCACCACCGACCACTCAACGCTCTCCAAAAAAGAAGAAGTTCCGATGGCGAGCCTGTGGCGGGCCGCGACGGGCCAGGCGGAGCAGCCCAACAACTACGGCGGCGTGGAGTACTGGGCCAACCCGGAGCGCACCGGGTGGCTAACCAAGCAAGGCGAGTACATCAAAACCTGGCGTCGCCGCTGGTTCGTGTTGAAGCAAGGCAAGCTGTTCTGGTTTAAAGACTCAACTGTCACCCGCGTCTCTAAGCCACGTGGCGTCATCCCCGTGGCCACTTGCCTCACAGTCAAGGGCGCCGAAGACATCCTCAACAGACAGTACGCTTTCGAACTCTCCACCCGATCCGATACCATGTACTTCATCGCCGATTCCGAGAAGGAGAAGGAGGATTGGATCAACTCCATCGGACGGTCCATAGTGCAGCACTCTAGATCAGTCACCGACTCCGAGATCGTCGATTACGATAGCAAGCGATGATGATGATAATTGGTGAGCTCGGTTTCTTTGTACTTTTTATTTTCGGATATTTTGTTTGTATATCTATGCGGATCGTTTCGTTTGGTGGCTCTTTGTAATTGTAATTGTAAGAATACTTTCTCTGTTTCTCTCTGGTTGGTAATGAATCAATGATCACTTCTCAGATCTTGAATTTACAGTAAACTTTCTAAATAGGGACAAATTGGTGTATGGTAATTAATCATTAGTCACTAAACAGTAAACACAGAACCTCACTGCACAATCAAATTTACACTTAGAACCTCATGAGAGGGAGACTATTAATTTACATGAAGTAGATAAGGAAGACGATGAGGGTTACAAATATTGTGATGACAATTATAATGGCCCTATTCTTAATGAGGATGATGATTATATACTTTAGTATTGCATTGCATTGCATGGCCTTTGTTAGGCATAGAAATCGTTACTTAACATTGTAGTGCCTTTTAGCCTTTGCTTTTGGGTGTATACTGATTCAACCATGTACATGTTGTCTTCATCTTGGTCATAGATATCAAATATCATAGTGTATATTTTGTAAAGCACAAGAGAATTATATAAAATTTTATATGATTAGTTGATCGCTTGATTGTCTATTATTGTGCGCGCTTGCACTTTGTGTTTAGGCTCTAGGAGGCCTTTGTACTTAAGTGTGCATCACGCTTTTACCAACATTGTGCCTTAACATGATTCCTCCATGCTTATCATCTTGAAGCCAGCTTGAAACAGACATCTTGTTGCCTAAGCACATGAAATATATTGTGTAGAGCTCAGGAAAAAAAATCATTTAATATAGGATATTGAAAATAATAGATATATCATACTAACGTGAATCATCAGTGTTCAAAATAACTCTTGTCCCCTACTAAACTCTCACTAGTTGATTTAAACTGATAGGCAAAGCAAATTTCATCTTCATTTTTTTCCTTTTATTTTTTAAAGTAACCCAGAAAAGGAACTACAAATGTATGTAATCAGCCTTACACAGAGACAGCTAAGATTGGAAGCTCATGCAGAAGATTCTATGCCGCACATTGAGCTACTTCACCAACCTCCTGGACTCTTTAGAGTTTAGACAGCTACCAATTTCAACCTCCTAGATACCCACATCCAATGATGCTTTTGTCTAGTATCCCGAATGAAAAATATGAGTAGCAGGCTTTAAGCAATCCACTCTCTTGTCGCTTCAGTGGAATTGGACATAATAGCATTCATGTGACCTCTGTACTCAAGATAACATGTTTCAGGGTAAGGATTTATTATCCCTTCAACTTGATCACTTGGGCTTCAAGGATTCATGATCAATATTAATGTGGAATATAAAAAGAAATAATTTTTAATAAATTAATTTGATCGCTATGATTAGAAGTACAACATGCAACTGGTAGAAATTTTAGGTGATATTGGAACCCCTAAAATTGGTGGAGTCAGAAAAAGCATTTTCCCTATGTAATTTTGAATAACATAAGGTTGGAATGGGAGCAGGGGTGGCCACCTACCTACAAGTTTAGTTATTCTGACTATGACTAGGTTCTTGCTGCCATCAACATTAAGCTTCTGCCACCGCCTCATTCATCTAAATTCTATAGCAACTTTGTGTATATCTGTATTTGCATACATCAATACATACATATAGAAATATACATAAATGAAAACTGTATACAAGTAAATAAAAAGTGGAAGTAGCATACTTTTAAGTCTAAATGCGGATGTTAGCTTCCAACCACATGGATTGGAGGTTGTGA
This sequence comes from Quercus suber, assembly GCF_002906115.3. Taxonomy (NCBI): domain Eukaryota; kingdom Viridiplantae; phylum Streptophyta; class Magnoliopsida; order Fagales; family Fagaceae; genus Quercus; species Quercus suber. The sequence continues at coordinate 766,588 of NW_027069646.1, read as the reverse complement.
TAGGTATCATATTCCTATCATTCCCTCGTTTAGTCGAAATTTTTTTTACCCCAAAGTAGAGCAGAGTAACTTGAGCTAGGTTTCAACAGCAAGCATTCCTCTACTAATTCTCTGTTTCTGTTGTGTTTGGCAACTTTAGTTTTGGTCTAGAGTATCTTTTTGTTACCTTGTCCTATCTTGTAGCCAATGGATATTTTTGGGTTTATTATTTAGTGTTGTGTTTTAATATGTCAAACATTTTTGGAATTTGATATATATATATATATATATTTTCTCCTAAATGGAATTCTAGGCTTTTGCCCTTATTTTTTTTTTTAAATCTAGCAATATATCCCTGTTTTGAAACTATTTAGGATCGTTTCTCTGTTTTGAAACTCGATTTTCTTAAAATCGAGTTTCAATGTAAAACTCGATTGGTTTAAAATCAAGTTATGCCAAATGAGAGTTCATGGAGCTCGAGTTCCATTCAAGGAACTCGATTTCATGTAACTCGAGTTCCTTTAATGGAACTTGAGTTCCACAAATTTTTTTTTTTTTTTTTTTTTTTAAAGTTTGATCGTCTATACTCGATTTTCTACGAATTGAGTTTTACATTGAATATATATATATATATATATATGGTTATAAGTAGAATTGCTTTGTTGAAATAAAAACACTTTATACTGATGATGATGATAAGTAAGTAAAATTGCTTTATTGGAATTTGATTAATTATGATTAATCAAAGAACTCTATCATGCAACTTGTGGATTCTCTCCTAATAATTTAATTGGATTTGGCAGTTTTGGGTTTGTATATAAAGGAGCCCTTGATCAAGAAGAAAGACTAGTTGCTATAAAGGTCCTTAACCTTCAACACAAGGGAGCTTCCAAAAGTTTCATGACTGAATGCAATGCCTTACAAAACATCCGGCAACGGAATCTTGTTAAGATATTAACATGTTGCTCTAACATGGACTATAGTGGGAATCAATTCAAAGCTCTAGTCTATGAATTCATGACAAATGGGAGCTTAGATATTTGGCTGCATCCGGTGATAGACAACGAAAAACAGTCAAGGAACTTAAGCCTTCTTCAAAGACTTAATGTTGCCATTGATGTGGATTCTGCAATAGATTATGTTCACAATCATTCGGCACAACCAATTATTCATTGTGATTTAAAGCCGAGCAATATTCTCCTTGATAATGATAATATTGCTCGTGTAAGCAACTTTGGCTTCGCAAGACTCTTCCCAACTACTTATGAGTCTTCTCATAAGCAAACTAGTACAATTGGGATAAAGGGATCTATTGGCTACGTTGCTCCAGGTAATGTCTTTCCAATTATGTCTAAATCCTAACATTAAAATTAGTTTTTGAAAAAAAAAAAATTTAATTGCAGTTACCTTACTATCAACACAAAAATTCTCTCTCTCACATGCAACATGGAAACACGAATACACACTCAATTTATTTATTTATTTATTAAAAAAAAAAAACTCAAAGTAAGAAAAGCTTTAAACATGATTTAAGCATTGATTAAATTAGTTGACAAATATTACTGACTATCCATTCACTTAGTTTGTTTTTTTAAGTATTTATTTCCTCAACACCATATCTTTGTGATGATAGCTTTCCAATCGGATATATCGAATATGGTGTAGTTGCTCTCAAAACATGTTGTGTAATTTTATTATTTTATTCATGTGTCCTAATCTAAACAAGTTTTCATCAAACAGAAGTTCATGTAATGGATAATTAATTAATAATATAGGACACATGATTTTGTTTTGAACATCGGTGGATTGTGGTGCCAAAGGCATTTAGGAAGGCTAGTATCTAATGTGTCCAATATGATTATATGACCATACCATTTAAAAATTAATTTGTTTAGATTATCCTAATCCTAACCATTAACCATATATAATTTCCTTTACTACTACATCTAAACCGTTAATATTACCTCCTCCTACTAGACCCCAAAAGTTTTATTCTGAATGCTTATTCTTCAATCGTCTTTAGCTTAGCCCATGATTCATGACGAATATTCGTGTCTGGTTTGCCATAAAATCCTGTAAATCTTCATTTCTCATCTTTTCCCTTATTCACAATGGCGTCTATGTGATTATGGGAATATGAATTCACTGTAAAATCACACTCCTTTTTCCACAAGATAGCCACTCCACCTCCTCTATTTTCTCTGGATATCTCAACCAAACCACCAAATTTATATCGAGCCTTGATTGTTTCTAGCCTAGCTTTATCAAGCCGTGTTTCGGCTAAGAACATGACTAAGAGATCTTTTCCATGTTGGAGTAACATACGTATCTTGCAACCAGGATTTTGCAATAGGTTTTGCTTGATTAAGTGGCTCGTGAGGGGTAGCTTCTTTAGGGTTTTCACTTAATAGAGGCACGTAAGGAGAGGGCTCACTTAGTAGCTCACGTGTATCCCCTAGGTTCTGTGATATTCCAGATACTTCCACTGCCTCATTCAATAGGCAATCCGAGATTGTATGCGTTTCCTCAATAACGTGTTCCCCTTGATTACCTTTCTCCAAATCAAACTTCTTTAATTCCTTATCTATCTCATTTATTCTCTCCGCAAAATACTCTCCTTGATTTGCAATTCCTCCTATGAATGATTGTCCTTCCAAATTGGTCTTATCTGCATTAACTTCAGTAACGCCCGTAACAGCTCCTTCATTAGGTGTGTTGTTTTGAAATTGAAACTCCTCCCCTCCACTACCGTGAGCACCACCTTTCACAGCTGTTTGTGGCGCTTTTTGATCAGTCATCTTCTCGTTTACTCCCTTTCTGCCACTAGCCTCAAATTCCATTCTCCTTGTTTCATAGAGGGCGTTTGGATTCAACGTTTTCCCACGTTTAGTGTCTGCGTTCACGTTTAGGAGAGGCCCACGCGCACGCGCACAGGAAACACAAGGCTTGCTGAAACGCAAGTTTTCTCCTTTACACACACCGTTTCATTTAAGGGTAGTTTCACTGTTCATGGATAGCTTCCTTTAATCTAAACGCACCGTTTCATTTATCTCTACGCATCGTTTCATGTGAATTAAACTGCTCTTGCGCGTACTATTCATAGCTCCAGCTGTGTGCTAAACGGTGCGCTCAACTCCTGCTAAAATGCTTGCACTTGCTGTTCACCGCAGAAGCAGCTTGGACTGGGACGGACCATCAAAACGGGGCGTTGCGTTCAATCCAAACGGCTATTTTCATTCTCTTCCCATTTCAGATTTTTCTCTCAACTACCAGTGGCAGAATGCTTTCAATCTCCTTCAATGCTGTGTCCGAATCATCTTCAATTTCTTTCACCTACCCACCAACCACAAAGCTATCAAAACAAATTAGGCTAGTTGATGAACGCAAACCCAGTACGCAGAACCAAAAGAAAAGATCCCCTCTGTTCAACAAACGCTCCAGCTCACCTTCTCTCTGCTTGGGTCATCGTTGCTACCACTGTGGCTCTCTGCATTCACGGGTAAGTTGTTTTCCATGAAGCTTCATCAATCTGTGGTTTTTTGTGTTTTACTGTTTGTGTGTGATTTTTGTATTCAACGTCTGAGTGTGGTTCTCTCTGTTGTGTTTTCCATGACACTAGTATAGGGGTTTATTGAGCCTTCGTGTAATACCATTGTTTCTCTTACTACCTCTGTTGAATTTGGATATTTGTGAGTTTACTTAATATTTTTCATGTGGCATGCCTAACTGATTGTAAAATGCACCCGAACTGTTTGTTTAAATGCCTTCACTTTATAGACGGAAGTTGTAGCAAAAATGGTTAAGCAAAAGAAATCGTTGGACGGTGGTAGTAACAATGAGAGAGCTGACTGGAAAGACCCTAAGGAACTAGAAGCCTTTTGTCGGTTCTGTGCTATTCAAGTCATGGATGGCCAGAGGGTAAAAACTGGATTTTTGTCCAAAATTGGGGTTGCTGAAGTGATTCGGCAGTTGGGTGAGATGGACAAAGTAGTGACTTGGCTGCAGGTAAAAAACAAATGGGATCATCTAAGAAAAAGGTGGAAGAATTATAACAAGTGTTTGGAGAAGGAGACTGGGTTGGGTTATGATCCTGTAACTGGGATGTTTGACGCGCCTGAGGAGTGGTGGAACCGAAAGATTGCGGTTAGTTTTGATCAATACATAATTGTCAACAACTTTACTGTCTACCACTATATTCTTATGTTCTAACTACTGGTTGTCCACATGTAGGCATGTCTCAATGCAAAAACCTTTAAAACGAATGGTTTGCCAAATCGAGAGCTCCTGAACATCATGTTCGGAGGCATGGTTGCAACGGGAAACAAAGCATTCTGCACGAGTGGTCCAATACCAACGGAAACCACCGAAGGGTCTGGGGACTCTGCTGATGACCCAGAATTTGTTGACCCCCAATGTGAACCCGTTGTGAATGTTGACGAAATGGAGGTTGAAAGTCCATCATCGTCAAGGGCAGGACCGGCAGTGAATAAGGGGAAAGGCTTGGCAACCAGTGTCCACATTTTCAAGCCAATTTCCAAGAAACCAAAAAAAAAAACGTTCAGTTGCGCAAGAGATGTCCGACTCTTTGAAGAGCATCTCAAATGTTATTGTTGAAAAATCTAGTCTAAGTGCCCGTACACCATCTGCTCCCACAGCAACTGCTCAAGTTAAAGCAATTCTGGACATGGTGTTGAGTCTTTCCGGGATGTACTCAGGTCATTACCTTCATATGTTCAGTGCCACCTATTTCATGGAAAAAGAGCAGGCTAGGCACACGTTTGAAGCACTTCTCGAAGACAAGGATGTCCAGCTGAAGTGGCTAGAAAAAGAGTACCATAGGCACCCTGAATATCAATGATGTAGTGAAGGAACAATAGATTGTCTCGATAGGGTTGTGTAGCCTTGGTGTAGTAATCAAACTGTCAATGTTGTACCTATTGCACTATTGTTTTTCTTTTTCTTTTTTTATTGGTAGAAACTAATGTTGTTATGGGTGTGTATGTAAGACAATGCTCATCACTCCTATGTGATTGAGCTATATTTATATATGTTTGTCCAATGCTTCTTTTATCTGAGTTTTTTGTATTTTTTATGGTTATGCACTGTTATGATGGTTGTTTATTTGACTTTTTTATAATTTTTTTTTTCTGGGTTTTTATTTGTTAACCAAGCTAGAGTATTATCTTCTTATGTAATTTTTATTATTTAAAGAAAACAGTTTCAGTTCTGTACTGCTGGGATTGAGTATGGTGAATCATCATGTGGGGTTTCGTCTTCATCGTTGAAGATATTGATCAAAGGGGGAATTGTTGTCAATGCTCATAGAGAGGAGGTTGATGATGTTTATGTGAAGGATGGGATCATTGTTGCTGTGAAGCCTAATATCAAGGTACTATCTTCCTATATTTTTAAATTGTTGTAGTTATGTAACTAGTCTTCTTAACTAGTTAAATTGCTCTGCCCTGGAATATGAAGGTACTTTTTAAAATTGCTCTGCCCTGGAATGGAAGGGGCAAGTTGCATTAGAACCTGGTCTTCTAACCTTGAAAGGCATATTTTAATTTCCAGTTTAAGTTGCAATGATCATGGCTGAGAGGGATTGATGAACCATTCCAACTAACCAAGTTGAATATGTTAATACAGATCATATACTTGCCATATTTACTGTTTCCAAAAAAATATATATATATATATACATGCCATAATACTTCTCCAGCCCATGTTGCATTGGTTGCTACCTTACAAAGTTACAAACTTACAATTGAACAATGAGGGTCACTGCTAGCTAGTAATGAATTTGGTATGTGTTGTAGGTGCCAAAACTGTTTAGCTCCCATGGTTTGGTTAAAAAAGAGTTTCAGTTTTTCTCAATCCCAATCTGCCCTGATATTTTGGCAGACAAGGTCTGCTTAATCTAGCATAAAAGGTTGTATGCTGCACACAAGAGCTTTGCAACCTTAAACTACGTAATCTTCCATAAAGAAAGAAATTTTTTTTAAGGTTCAGTAGCATGTGAGCCTCTAGGGCTTTCACTTTTAAGACTTTTAGGGTTATCTTTCACTAGACCAAAACAATCATTTCGATCTGCAATAATTTTAATTGCTATTCCCCTTTCGTATATCCATCTCATACACACATGCCAAACGCATGTGCACATTCATTAAGGTTATCCCAATCTGCCCTGGTATTTGCTACATGTTTGCTATAGCTAAAGTTGTTGGTGGGAATTATGGAGAACAGATAAGGATCCTCAAATGGCTTACAATGAGCTGATGAGGATTGTTCTTATTCTGCTAAGGCAGTTAAGGTAGCCCTTAAGAAGTGCCACAAGTCTGAAACTGATCCTGTGCCGAGGAAGGGAATAAAGATGCTAAAAGGAAAACTACATAGAACTTTGCTGCACTGATCTGTAAAAGTGATCTGTAAAAGTGTTTTCATAATAGTTAAAAAACTGATCTGTAAAAGTGTTTTCATACTTAAATTTTCATAGTTAAAGGAAAGAAGCTAAACTGATCTTGTCATAGTTAAATTTTCACAATGACATTCTCTATGCAGCTCAAGGAAAAAAAATGTTTTGCTGCACTAATTACTTTTACAGATTGACAAGAATAGATTAGGCATAAGTTGATAAGTTTATCCTTGTGGCCTATGCTAAAGCTATTAAACGTATTATAACAAATTAGACTGCTAATTAGGCAATCATATAATGATTGCTCATTATTATTAGAGTAAGAGACTGATTTTGTTTTTGGTGTTGTTGGAATTTGAACCCAACCACCCAAGTCACTTGTTTGACGACCAGAGAATTTTTTAGTTTTTCTTTGAGATGATAGACTTTACTAGTTAGCTAATTCAAACATGCAAGAATCTTTGAATTTTGATAATACTCTTTTTGATGGCAGCCAGCTTCTTCACATCATAGCGAACTGAAGACACTGCAGATAACGTTCAAAAAAGTCTTTATTATGAAGCAACTATAACAAAAAAAAAAAAAAAAAAAAAAAAAAAAGAAGCTCATAAGGAGACCCCTGACCTGACCCTCAACTCCAGCTGATAAGGAGGGGCCATCTGCCCTGACACTCAACTCCAGCTCCTCTTCGACACTAGAGCAGAACAAAAGGCTTGAAAAAGCACTAGCATTGTATGATAAGGAGACCCCTGACCGGTGGCAGAATGTAGCCAAGGCTGTGGGTGGGAATAAAACAGCTGAAGCAGTGCCTTCCAAGATGAAGAAGAGAGGTAATTGGAATTACGTATATTCTTCTTAAATTATTTTGTGAAAATTTATTATAATACTTCTTTTTTTCAACTCTTTTTCTTTTTGCTCTATATTTCTGACATTTGACATACTCATGTACTGCTAAATTCATGGGTCATGAGTTTTATGATTTTTACGAGGTAGAGTAAAAGCCCTGCCACACCATGGCTACTTTAAATTTTAAATCCTATTAATAATAGGATAATGAGATGGACAAATTAATAAAAAGTAAAATATAAATTTTATCACTACAATTGAACAACAACAGAATGGACTCAAAAATGAGAGGGGAAAATTCCTATCAAAAACAAAAAAAGGAAAAAAATTCAGCTTAAGAGTTAAGTCTCATAATATATGCAAATCGTCTAAGACTTTTGAGTATTTATCAAAATAATAAAACAATTTAAATGAGTTGTACTCAATAGAGAATGCCAAGTGGATACATTATTTTTTACTAATTTTCTTACTGCACACTATAAATATAATAAAATTACTAATATTGACGGTGTTTAGTATTTTAGTTGATCACCTGGCCTGCACAAATACAAAGAAACAAAACACTCTCAGTTAGAGGGATATTCCAAATGACTTTATGTATATGCTATAAATCATTCAATTTGATTTTGATATGTGGTTTTCTATTAGACCATTCTCATTGGTCCAATAAATTGTTTAGCTAAGTCAGAGATAAAAGCCCAATTTTTCTATTTCAGCCACACTTTTTACATTGATCTCCATCAGCCTTTATCATTCTTCATTTCCATTTAAATATTCTTTTTATTCTATGCAATGCAACAATTTAAAACTTCTACTTCATTCTACATTTCTACCTAACCATGAAGATGCAAAAAACACTAAAGCACTCTTCGAGCTATAGTAATATGGAGCCAAATGCATTAAGGTTAAATTGCATATTCGATCATAAACCTTTGATTTTTGCTTCAAATCATCATTATACTTTAAAATGTTTTCTCTTTAAACCTAATACTTTCAAATTATTATTTTAAGATAGGTATGATAGGAAAAGAGGAGGTGGGACAAACCACAAACATGAGATACTACAAAAAGACTTCATGAAGTCCATTTTCTTGGATTGCAAGAATTGGCAGGTGATGTAGTGACCCTTTAAGCTTTGTTTGTGGGGTCTTTTCAAACAAGCTTCAACTTTTAAAAACCCGAAGCTGCCTGCATCTTTTTTTTTTTTTTTCAAAACCTGAAGCTGCCTGCCTGCTCAAACCACCCTTGCTTGTCATTGTTTTAAAACCTGCAGCCCTTGATTGGGTGATTAAGCCTTTTGTTATGATCTGTAAATAGTGTAGCTCATGTTAACCATAAGGCAGTTAAGGTAGCCCTTAAGAAGTGCCACAAGTCTGAAATTGATCCTGTGCCGAGGAAGGGAATAAAGAAGCTAAAAGGAAAACTACACAGAACTTTGCTGCACTGACCTGTAAAAGTGATCTGTAAAAGTGTTTTCATAGTTAAAAAACCGATCTGTAAAAGTGTTTCCATACTTAAATTTTCATAGTTAAAGGAAAGAAGCTAAACTGATCTTGTCATAGTTAAATTGTCACAATGAAATTCTCTATGCAGCTCAAGGAAAAAAAAAATGTTTTGCTGCACTAATTACTTTTACAGATTGACAAGTATAGGTTAGGCATAAGTTGATAAGTTTATCCTTGTGGCCTATGCTAACGCTATTAAACGTATTATAACAAATTAGACTGCTAATTAGGCAATCATATAATGATTGCTCATTATTATTAGAGTAAGAGACTGATTTTGTTTTTGGTGTTGTTGGAATTTGAACCCAACCACCCAAGTCACTTGTTTGACGACCAGAGATTTTTTTAGTTTTTCTTTGAGATGATAGACTTTACTAGTTAGCTAATTCAAACATGCAAGAATCTTTGAATTTTGATAATACTTTTTTTGATGGCAGCCAGCTTCTTCACAGCATAGCGAACTGAAGACACTGCAGATAACGTTCAAAAAAGTCTTTATTATGAAGCAACTATAACAAAAAAAAAAAAAAAAAAAAAAAAAAAAAAAACTTTTAAAAACCCGAAGCTGCCTGCATCTTTTTTTTTTTTTTTCAAAACCTGAAGCTGCCTGCCTGCTCAAACCACCCTTGCTTGTCATTGTTTTAAAACCTGCAGCCCTTGATTGGGTGATTAAGCCTTTTGTTATGATCTGTAAATAGTGCAGCTCATGTTAACCATAGGCAGATCCAAACAAAGGCCCCTACATACTTCTTTTATAGTTAATTGTAACTTTACCTACACTGTGGATTAAACGGTTGAACTTCGACCCATTGTTATACATGATAAGGGTTTGCTTATATATATAAAGTTGGATTACAATAATGTCAAAAGAGTCTTCATGTTAACATTTCTTGGTCTTCTATGTGCCTTGGTTCTTTCTGTCATGTTGGTTGCATTGTTTTGGATTCTACAAATCCTGATTTTGAAAATGTGGTTCCTAAACCACGCAAGCCCTTTAATTGGCTGGTTGTGTAATCACTTTTGTTGGTGCTGTAGATTCAACTGGTTGAGCTGAATATTTTTTTTATGTTGAATTTGTATATATGGATATGGAAGCTCAGTTCCACTACTAGTAGTTTTAGAAAGAGGCATGTGGGTTCTTTCTTTTATGGACTCCCTGTAAAGTTCTCCTAGACAGTGGAATGCATGGTCCACCATAATTGAAATTTGCTAATACATAGGAAATTGGAATGCCCACCATAATTTAAATCTCCAATACCCAGCATCTATTTGTGAGTAATTATACATTATTGTTTCAATTAGCCAAGGAAAGAAGGGAAAGCAAATAGAGAAGAGAAGCAGAGGGCTGGGCCAACAAAGTTTGGGGCCAAAGGCAAAAATTTTATATGGGGCCTTTTTATATGTATACATTAATTAAATAAAATTATATAATACTAATTAAATTAAGACTAATTTGATGTAAATACAGAATTGTTATTGCTTATACTATTTTCTGATTTTTATTTTTTCTTGGTTGTGTGCATTAGATATCGTCCACATTTCAAGGCTTCGAATTTTAAGCTCGATATCTTTTAGATCATTGTTCAATAGCTATAAAGCAGTCTCAAGGAATACATAAGGATGGATTCGTTAAACAACTCATCTGATTCCCAACACCAGTGAGTTTCTGTACTTTCCCCTCTACATGTGAATCTACAATTTTGTGAAATATTGGATGAAATCGTGAAAGCATATGCTTAGGATTGTTTATTTATTGGTACGACCATAGTTTGAGCCTAGTACCAGTTTGAGTTCCAGTTTAACAACTTCTTTTTAGACTACATATTATAGTATCACATGAATAAATGTACATGCAATTAAAGTTGGTAACATATGCAGGGACGCAAACTTCGACCTGAGCGATGACCTTCTACTCGCAGCGTATCTAGCCGGGTGTGCATGTCTAGCTTACGTGGATACCTATATGACCAAAGTACCATTGCATACGAATACACAAACCGGCTTAGAATGGGTATAGTATATTTTAACTGGACATGAGAAGAAATGTCGAAGAAATTTTAGAATGTCAAGCTATGTGTTTAGACAATTATGTAATACACTGCGCCAGTATGGATATTATGGTACCAGAAGTGTTTGCATGAAAGAGTCTCTGGCAATGACATTGATGGTACTTGGTCATGCTCATGGCAACAGAATGGTGCAGGAAAGATTTCAGCACTTAGGTGAGATAGTGCATCGACATGTGGCCAATGTAGTTACATTGTTAGCCACCGTTATGGCACCGGACATTATCCAACCTGCTAATCGTACATTTCAGGATGTGCCAAAAAATATTCAACATTCAGATCGATATTGGCCACATTTTGAGGTACTTTGTGAATTTGACATGATGACTTGAGTTAAGTTAAATTATCTTTATGGTCATACCACGTATTTTATTTCACATGGTATTTTTGTGGCAATTGTTAGGGTTGCATTGGTGCGATTGATGGGGTCCACGTGGGGGTGGTCATTGGTGAGGATGAGCAGCTCCCATACTATGGCAGGAAGGGAACCACCACAACAAATTGCATGTGCGCATGTGACTTTGACATGAAGTTCACATTCGCATGTGTTGGATGGGAAGGGTCAGCGCATGACACGAGGATTTTTTTTAGCTGCCTCAATAATGAGAGTTACAACTTCCCAACAGCTCCACCTGGTTTGTAAATATGCAGTTTAATTACAATAATAAAGTATGTATTAATGTAGTGAAAATGTTAATGTAATAAACGTGTTCACATGCAGGAAAGTATTATCTGGTTGATTCAGGATACCCTATGAGGAGAGGGTTCCTGGCACCATATAAGGGTGAAAGGTACCACATTGGGGAATTTTGGCCTTCTGAAGTGCTGCATCATCCAAAAGAGAGGTTTAATTATCTCCATTCATCACTCCGTTCGGTCATAGAACGAACGTTTGGAGTTTGGAAAAGTAAGTGGAAAATTTTGAGACATATTCCAGGCTTTAAGATACACACGCAAAACTTGATCATTGTTGCGACAATGGTTCTTCACAATATCGTTAGAGCACATGAGATAAACAATGAATCTTCATGTTTAGGATCTACAGGGGGCACATCATTTGATAGTGACAGAGGTCATTACGATGCCTTGGCAGAAGCAGTCTCAGTCTTGGACGAACCTGAGATGAAACAAGTTCGTATTGATATCACAACATCGATATGTGCGGACGATGACTGATTTTTGTGGGGACCATAACTGATCGTTCACAAACTTCGTGGATTTATTTTGTTGTGAAGCATAAGAAGTGTTAAATATGTATCTTAGAAACTTTCAGGACACTTGATTGTTTATCCAAATTCACACAAAAGAGTGTTTTGTTGTTGGCATAGAGTGTTTATTTTCACAAGTAGAATTAAGGCCAATTATCACTTTTGTACTACACTTCTCGCATCTCAAATTTATGATACGTTAGTGTTAAGAGATTTATTGAACACTCAAAACAAATTTCCAATGACTTGTAAAATAAATTTGCATAATAAAGGCAAAAACAAATAGTTTGTCTCCAAATAGATTGTAAAATAATCCAAATAAATGACATAATTAACAAATGTGATTTATTTAAGTGCCATTTAGCCAGAATAATATCAAATAGAAAAGAATCAATAGAATAATATCAAATACAAAAGAATCTACATCAAACCCTAAACAAATTTTAGCTACCCCCAATAATTAAGATTGTACTCTTTCTACTACTTTGCAACCTAGCTTTGGGTCAGAGATAGTACCACTCTCTCTAACATTACAGAGCAAAGCATCACGCCCAATTAAAACTACATCAAAAAAGTCATCATATTGGTTTGTAAGAAGATCTAGTCCCCCTGAAAGTCCCTATGCTCTCCTTGCCAAATTTGAAACGGAATTCTAGAATGCTTCCACTTCAATAGGGTCCACACCATCTTGGATCATGGGATACAATTTCTTTACACTTGTATCAACTGCCTCGAGCTCTTTCGAACTGTAAATATTCCAGTTGAATATAAATTTCTAATTTTGCTATTAATGCTAGTTTGCAAACCGGTCAAAGCTTGTGCCCACAAATATTTGTCATCAACATTCAAATCAAACAACTTCACAGCAAAATCGGAGAAGGCTGAAGCAAAGACACTGCAGATAAATACTGTCTCCACCTTAACCCCATACATAGCACGCATTAAAACCTTCCCTTTGGCTGAGTTCTTAACCTTGGGGTGAGACAGTGATTCCACAAGCTTGTTCGAAATGGGTGGAACGGTTTTCAACTCTAGGGTTCTTTGAACTAATATGCTGTCTCCATGCATCAAGTGAAGATCGAGAAGCCAGAATAATATCAAATAGACAAGAATCAACAGAATAATATCAAATACAAAAGAATCTACATCAAAGGCTTGAAAAAAATTTAGCTACCCCCAATAATTAAGATTGTACTCTTTCTACTACTTTGCAACCTAGTTTTGGGTCAGAGATAGTACCACTCTCTCTAACATTACAGAGCAAAGCATCACGCCCAGTTAAAACTACATCAAAAAAGTCATCATATTGGTTTGTAAGAAGATCTAGTCCCTCTGAAAGTCCCTATGCTCTCCTTGCCGAATTTGAAACGGAATACTAGAATGCTTCCACTTGAATAGGGTCCACACCATCTTGGATCATGGGATACAATTTCTTTACACTTGTATCAACTGCCTCGAGCTCTTTCAAACACTTCAATAGGGTCCACACCATCTTGGATCATGGGATACAATTTCTTTACACTTGTATCAATTGCCTCGAGCTCTTTCGAAACTGTAAATATTCCAGTTGAATATAAATTTCGAATTTCGCTATTAATGCTAGTTTGCAAATTGGTCAAAGCTTGTGCCCATAAATATTTGTCATCAACATTCAAATCAAACAACTTCACAGCAAAATTAGAGAAGGCTGAAGCAAAGACACTGCAGATAAATAGTGTCTCCACCTTAACCCCATACATAGCACGCATTAAAACCTTCCCTTTGGCTGAGTTCTTAACCTTGGGGTGAGACACTGATTCCACAAGCTAGTAATGAATAGGTGGAACAGTTTTCAACTCTAGGATTCTTTGAACTAATATGCTGTCTCCATGCATCAAGTGAAGATCGAGCCTTGATAAACTGCTTTCAAGAGCTGGAATCCAAATTGTGCAGCACACACTGAAGCAAGAGATGGCCCTGGTTCACCCTTGAGATTTTAGAGCTAAAAGCATTGCATATATCGAGCAAATTCACACTGATGACTGATTTTTGTGTATAGGTTGAGCGTATTGCCTTCTTCTCTTACAACATGCTTGTCCACGAAAGCGAATAATTTTTTAAAATAGTTTTTTTGGAGTTATTTATGTCCTCAACTATTATCCCATATTTCAAAATGTTCCAAAATCCTTAAAAATGTTTTATTTTAATCCTTATGTTTTAAGCTTGTGTAAAAAAAGAGTTCCTACAATTAATTTTTAGATTCAAGTTACCCTCTCCCACTAGTGACATGTTGGTTTTTTTTTTTTTTTTTCTTTATAAACGAAGTCTTAGCTTGGAGTGGTTAAGGGCTACTAATAATTAATTGGGACCTTTTGCTTTTATTTGTAGTTTGGAGTATTTGGCTCCACAGGAACAATCTAATCCTATGCTAAGCAAAGTCATTACCCAAGCTGGTTGTGGTGGTGTAATTAGAGATGTGTTGAGTAATTCGGTTGAAGGTTTTTCTAGAAATATAGGTGTTACTTCCAATTTTTGGGCTGAGTTGTAGGCTCTAAGGAATGGTTTACTCCTTTATAAAAATCTCTAACTCTCTTCAATTGAAGTTGAATTGGATGCTAAATTTGTTATTGATATTTTCTCCAATATGAAGAACATTAATGGTCCTCCTAATTCCCTCCTTGATGATTGTAGAGGTTGTTGGCTATCTAGATTCCCCACCTGAAGATAACTCATTGCTATAAGGAAGTTAATAGATGTGCTAATGCTTTAACTAAAGTTGGTGCTATTCAAGTTTTGGACTTTGTTATTTACAATACTTTCACTCCTTTTTTTTGGAGGAGGTCTTTTGTTTTGGATTTTCCAGTCTGTACCTTAATAAGCTTTGCCCTGCATCCTCCTCATTTTTTTTTTTTTTAAATTTATAGAAAAAAGTAAGTAAATGAAAAAAAAACAAATAAACAAATTTTAAAAATAAAATTAAAAAAAAAATAAAAGAAGGAAAGAGATTGGATATTCAAGTATATATATATACACACACTTCTTTTATTTATGTGTAAAGTTTGAGAAAATGAAAATAGCAATTAATGACCTGCAATTTTGACACAAAACTTATTTATTTATTTTTAATTTTTCATGAATGAATTTTGACATAACTTTAAAAGTACCAAAATAAAACATATCAAAAGATAAGGATCATTTTAAAATATGAAGAAGTTTGACTCAAATATGCATGGGGTAATGTGGTAATTGAAGAGAGAGACACTCCCTACATAATTTTAGTAATATAAAATTTTCCCACATAGGTTGAGCATTTAGCTTCTGTTTAATATTGGCGAAGACCCAAAAGAGGAGGGAGAATGAAGTAAATTATAATTACAACATTTTGGGTTGCAATCAGCAACAATTGTTATTAAAACAGCTAATCATTATCAATATGGTATTAGGAAAATGAATGTCACCAGCTGTGAAAGACTTAATCAATGAAATATTTATATACAATGAGAGAGAGATGTGAACGGTTTCATAGAGAAACCTTGCAGCAAGAAGCATGATGAGGAGACTAGGCAGTGGCTGCTGCTATGCTTGTTCAACATGTGATGCTGGGAGAAGGGTGCAGACAAGGTTGCATGATGAGGAGACTAGGCAGTGGCTGCTGCTGGGCTTGTTCAACATGTGATGCTGGGAGAAGGGTGCAGACAAGGTTGCATGATGAGGAGACTAGGCAGTGGCTGCTGCTGTGCTTGTTGGTTGCAGTCACCATACACATTATCCACACGCCCTGATATAACAGTGCAAAAGAACTCAATGTTAGGTACAATTAAGCAGGCATAGACTAGGAACGCATTAAAGTATTAAAGGTTTGTCACCATTTGTAGCATTTGCATCCTGCGAATAATCATGGACTAAGTAGAGTAGATCTCGTATCAATGATTAAAATGCATGTGGTGCTTGAATGATTGTAATATTGCAAGTATTAATTGATAAAAGAAACAGTGAAGGTCCTCAATTATAGACAACAGATCAGTCTGAAAGAACAATGGTTTACATGAAAAGCAAGCAATTAAGAGATGGGGTATCAAGGCAACTATTCCTAACCAAAAACTAAAACTCAAATCTTTAAACGCATTTCGATGCCACAGCAGATTTCCCAATATCAATGAATATCCACAACCATCACGTGTCACACCCTTTAGGAATTAGTAAATGACACAACAGAATATAGGGGCATGTATGAATCATCCGCAAAAACGCATACTTGCTACTTCGCACTCTCTTGAACATTTTAAGGAATGACATGCTGCATGAACGTTCTATTACGGTAACAAACGTTTTTGCAACTATACGCACTAACAAAAAAGACATGGAAATTCCCTATCTCTTAGTCTCTCTTGCCTTTTGCTAATTGCTATAAATTTTAAGTTCTACATTTCAAAGAATAGATGTTAAAGAGAAACCAATATTGAAGTTAAAATAAAGAAAGTGCAACGAACCCCATGTCACTCCAACTGCACGCAAGGTTACCAGCAAACATGAAATTGGAACCAACATTCTGAACCACAGAAGCTTCATTCCCAGCACTAGCGTGGCTTTCTTCCAAATTCCAGACTCAACTGTACAGGATTGGTCACCAACCACAGTTGATCAGGCATCAAGAATCGGAGAGCGATGGTTTGGCCACTTGGGGTATGCACGCTTGAATAGGCTCATGCACACGGTGTCATTCTGCTGAAGGACCCCATTTAAAATACACTTCATCAGCCAAAAATGAAGAGAATACCATTTAATTACTGAATAAATGCAACAAGACATGACATAAGTTACAAAAACAACAGGTATTAGAGTCCCTTAATTGACAATTTCATATAGTGGGCATGTTTGGAATTTTACATAGGACAAAGGTATGCAAAAACAGTTATGATCTTCTTTAAAAAAAAAGCGTATACACTACTATACACATCCAGATCCCCCAATAAATAAAAAGCAATAAATCACAAAAAAATAGAACTCATAATAAAAGGATTGAAAATGCTTTCAGGATCAAATGATGCCACTTTAATTTTCTATCATCGATATCGATGATGGCCACCATTTTCTGTCATGGACACATTCCCCACCACAGGAATATGATTATTCTCTGGCATCCATACAAGACCTTGAAAACAAGGCAATCTAAGGATATTTGCATACAATGAGAAACTTTGACAGATTACCACAAAGATTTATAGATTACATAAATGTTTCTATTTATTTTCCCCACATAGATCCCAAACAATATTTGAAAAATCCCCTTTCTAGTCTTTTGATTTTCTTTTCATTTATAAAACACTTTAATATCATTACTGTCAGTAGTAGCACAATTAGTCTTATATAACATCCAAAAGTTGACACCACCTTCTCTGAGGATCTCCTGAACATATCTATAGATATATATGAACCAATAGTGTCCAACCTTCACAAAGAAACTAATGTCAGCTACTACAAATTTCAGGACAAAAACAAGAAATCAATTGGTTATCTCTACGCTAGGATCACAGGAAATAACACAAATGGTTCAATTGGTTATCTCTACGCTAAAGGAGTCAACTGACTTATTACAGCAATAATAGAGATCACTGCCTGAAAATGACACATGGACAGAAAGCAATGAAACTACATAAATCATTGTAGTTCAAGGACTGGAATAAAAAATGACAGTTTCCATTGCCAAGTCACTTAACAAAGTTGGGCAATACTCTGTTACTTGGAAAGTGCATTTTTATCAAAGTGCAAAACTCTTCTTCATTTGAAGCACAGAATGAAGAACACCACAATTGAAAATCAGATAAAGAGAGGGCATTCACAATTCTAACATCTTTGTTGAGAATATTTGGGATCACAGTAGTATATGTAAAAAATAAAATTAAAAGAAACACCTAAAACAAGGACAACTTAAGACAAAAACTCCCCCCATATTAGCAAAATATTAACTCAGACGTGTTTATGCACCAACGAATCATTAACAAGTACACACTAATCCCTCTTGTCATGTGTAGGAGAGTGGTGAGACAAATGGATAACTGAAACTACAAGATGCATAATTTTTGTCAAAGGAAACAGGGAGATTCAAAGAAACATTACATTTTCTGAGCAACCATTGTCAGCCCTGTGAACACTTTCAATGGCTAACTGAAACTTGGAAAAATGTGGGCACTGCAAAAAACAAAACCAATGGATTTATTATCACTGGGAAAAAACAAATTAAAAAAAAAAAAAAAAAAAACAAAAACAAAAAACCGAGCAACATTCATGGAATTAAATCGATTGGAAAGGGGGAAAAAATACCTTGACTACTGGGTAATATGACATCCATTTGCAGATAGCACTAGCACTAGAAAAATCGATCAATTTACATTCCCATATATTTATGGGAAGAGAGGAGTCATGGGTCGAAGCTTGAGGGACGGTGGGGAAGAGGGTGAAATGGGTTTCTGGAAGGAAGAGAATGCACCGGCATCGGACTGGGGTTGGCTTCGAAAAGATGGATTTCTCACCTGGGCTCTTCGCCGGCGTCGGACCGATGTAGGTCTTCCTTCATCAATCTCTGGTGGGCGTGGAGCTCTCCGAAGGCACAGGCTTAGCTAGGGTGAGGAGTGGAAAAAAAGAGGTCAGCGTGTAAAATTTTAGTATTTATATGCTACAGTAGTTTCAGCTGAGCTACAGTGCTTTCAGCCGAATTAATCACCCACGTTTTTACAACTTATTTGCTACAGTGTTTTCAGTTTTCAGTTTTCAGTTTCAGCAACAATAAGTCCAATCCAAACGGACCCAATATAGTTGATTTTCATATATGAGTTTAGTGAATATCAAAATATAAATTGTTATAGCTTGGTTTAATAAACAAAGTTTGTATAAATTGCTCATTAACTTCTCAAAAAATTCCACCTCAAAAAAAAAAAATCTCAAAAAATGAAAAATAATGTTAGCTTCCATATGAAATAACCAAGATTCATTTTCATGTTCTAATCAAAAGTATACATTCTCCAATTTTTTTTTATTGTGTTGGGTTTTGATGCATATTTCACTATGTTATAAAATGTTACAAAATATCTTGCCATATATAATAATTGAAAGCAAATGGCAACATGTTTCCTTGCAATATATATATATATATATATCATCCTATTCTTCATCCCTCCTCGTCATACTGTTACACTTCCTCTCCCATTTTTTTACTCTTTTTCTCTTTATTATTCCTTACCATTACTCTTTCTCCAACTAATCATTTTCATCTTTTATTTTTAACTCATATTTTCCCGTCTTCTTTTCTATAAATTTGCTTTTGCTTCATCTGCACTTCTCTCCTATTCATTCCGTGTTTTGCATGTCCCCAACAACAAAGGTGATTACTGTGACTCTCACTCTCTCCCCCTCTTTGATTTCCTACCATGTCTATGTATTTGGATTTCAGCCCATTGAATATTCATTGCGCTTCATGCTGAGATTTCTGAAATCCCAGTGAGTTAGAACTATATGTGATAAGCCACTAGACTCGGGCCAATTGTGGGTTTAAGTTCCCTAGGCCATGGGCCTATTGCAGCCCCCTATGTTTGATAGTAGGCTAAAGCATTTGAACTTGTCCAGCCTGATTCCTCTTCATTGTGTTTATTACTTTATCCTTGATTCCATTTTGTGTTGGGCCTAATAAGGGCTTAATGGAAAATGATAGTGGCGGCAGTATAGTTATCAAGGTCAAGTTAAGATGAATTGTTTGTTCATAAGATGTTTTAAGGATTTTGTGAATAAGTGCTTTAAGGGATTAAGTTAAGACGATGGTAATGCTTTATTAACGTCTTTGAAACTTTCTTAGAGAAAAAATGACTCTTTTTTAATAGTAAATTCTATATATTACTCACGTATTCTTAAAATATTGAAATACCAAGTATTTTAATTGTAACACTTACCTACTTTGTAGCTTATTTTATGAAACATTTACCTCCTTTCTTTTATCATTTTTATCGAGTAATTTAAGATACTTTTGAACAATCGATTTTTTTTTTTTTTTTCCAAACGAAAACAGAAAAATCTTTCATTTACGATTTGATTATGGTTCTCTTCGCATTTTTTTTTTTATTTGTAGCCTTTACTTTTTTCATTTCCTAAAGGCAAACCTGTATAACATAACTAAAAATGACCGAAAAAAAAGAAATTATTATTAATATTTATCTATTATTTCTAATTGCTCTAACTATTTAGAATTATTTTGTTTTATGAAATTTCCACTAATTTTAATGAAATTTGATGATGTGGCAATCGAAAACACCATTCGAAAAGAATTAAAGAAAAATATTGTTCTGCCTAAAGCTTACACCTTATAAGTATACATAACCCAANTATTACTATTTTCATATATGTTATAATAAGTATTACTGTTTACTTCAAAAAAAAAAAATGAGGGAAGTGTTGCAAAATAAACTACATGTTAGTTTTATGTTTTAACTTTTAAGGATATACCACATAGGAGAGAGAGAGAGAGAGAGAGAGAGAGAGAATAATTAATGGCTGAGATTAAAAGTTAAAAAAATTAATTTTTTAATTGCATTCTCTTTGGATTAGAAAATTTTTTAACAATTTTTTGGGTAATCTTTTCAACTTTTACATTTCACACCAATACAAGAATTGCATGGTGTAATAATTGTAATGGATCCAAATCCTTGATTACACACCTATTTCTACACCCAAATCCACACATTACTTATGGTAACACCTGATTGGATTTCAACATCTTAAAGTACATGTGTTGGATACCTGTGAAAGTGCTGAAATCATAGTTGACATATGAGCAGTACGTTTTATTTGTTTTGGCACTAATGTTTTATGGAAAATGAGTTATTTTCCCAAAAAGTATTTTTAATAAAACTATTTTAGTTTTCTTTATCTAGTAGCAACCATAAATGAGTTGACAAATAATCTTTTAACTTCCCTTATTTAGCCTGCTGTAAGATAGAGGTGTTTTTCACCAAAAAAAAAAAAAAACTCTAAAAATAAGTCATATTTTTTCTGTTAATCAAAAATAGTTTTTCTTTAATAATTTTTTTTTTTATATTACCAAATACTTGAAAACGCAAAAAGCCATTTTCTCACAAGGTTTTCTAGCAAACAATGTTTTTTTTTTTTTTTTCCTTTCTTTTTTTTCAATAAAAAAAAAAAGTTAATATTAAGAGAAGTGCTACATTCACAATATTTTTACAACAAATCATAGGTGATTAGTTGTTATTGGTTCAAATTTGAACCTAACATTAAGATTACTTTTTTGGCCTAACAATAATAATCAGTAATATCCTGCCACTTAGAATTTGTTGTAAAAAAGTTGTGGACATATTATTCTAATACTAGTATCTATACTATCTATAAAAGAATTCCCCTTTGAATTGGACATTCATGAGGTTCAAAAATACCCTCATTAATGAAGGGTAATTTCTCTTAGAAATAGAGTCATAAATGTCAAATAACAAATTTCATTTGGAACTAAAAAAGAAAACTCCTAAAATTTTGGATTTTTTTTTCCCCTTTGTGTTCATCTTTTTATTCCCTAAATAATTTAGCATTTTTTTTTTAAATTCATTTTCATTCGAATAAAAGTAAAACACCCCCAATTTAAAAAAATAAAAAGCTAAGAGAACACCTAAAATTTAGCATTCTTTCCCTTCACCTTCATCTTGTTTTTCCTACCCAAACTCTTCTCTATATTATTATACCACTTTCAAACACATATTTAAAAAAGAAATTACAGTTACTGTTTATCACTAAAGTTTATAATTTTATTTTTTTTGAAAAATAAAAAAACATATTTTCAAATTATAATAAATGCAAATTATTAACCTTTAGAGACTAGTAATCTTAGCCTTCGTTTGAGAGGAGAGAATGGAATGGAAATTAATGAAAAAAATAATTTTATAATATTATTTTATTTCCTTGTTTGGGAGTTTTAATGGAATAAATGAAAAGTTCTTTTTCTTGTTTAAGAGTTTAAGTGGAAGAGAATAAAATAAATAAGAAAGAATATTCATTCTTCTCTATTCCCTTAAAATTTTAAAATTTTAATCTCCTGAAATTGAGAGGATTGAGAGGGAATGAAATTAAATTTAATAACTTTTTTACTAAAATTCTCAAAATACTCCTATATATTCAACAATTTACTTTAGAATATGGTTCTAATAGTAATTTATTTTAAAATATAGGTTTAATAAAAATATTGTTATAAAATAATTTCATTTCATTCCCTCTATATTACTTCCCAATAATATTAATTAAATTTCATTCATTTTTCATTTCTTTATTTTAAATCATTCAATCAATGGTATTTAATTTCATCTTTTTTTTTTTCTTATTTAAATAAGTTCCATTTCAAAAGGAAGAAAAAGTTGATAATAATAAGTATTAAAAAAAAATTGTAAATGGTAGGTACGGTCGTACATGTAAGAACCAGATACGCTGAACACCTCAGGAGAAAATCCAGCAATAAATGGAATATACACGTTAGAGGAATCCAATCCAACCTACTATTTAAATTTCAAAACAATTTCAGACCGTCGGATCAAGAATATGACCGTTGTAGATAGCTCCTCTTTAATCGGCGCAAATTCAACAAGATCTGTCTCCCAATAAAAACAGAAAAACACGCTCCCAAGTCAAAAGCTAAAGAAAGCAGTCTCTCTGTCATCATTTCCTTTCATCTCTCTCTCTCTGTTTGTGTTTGCAGTTTGCTTTTTAAAACTCCATTGATCTATGTATTCTGTATCGAAAATGAAGTTCGATCGCAAGCCTCCGCTTGCTAAATCCCCAACCCGGCTTCGACCTCGCCGTGCTCTTCGCTCGAACTCAACCCCTGTGCCTATGCAAACTCCTCCAGGTGGGTCTGTCTGTACAAACACGAATCAAAATCTCTGTCTCTCTCTCTCTTATAACTTTGCTATGTATTATTTCTATTCATTGTTACAGGCTCTTTGACAAAATCTGAGAAACCGAGCCGCAGATGGGACATGGAGGAATCGGAACTTCGACCCGAGTACCGTTCCATTTCGTGCGAGTTACGTGCTTTGGCAAGGATGGTCAGCGATGAATTTGGCAAAGGAGATTCGGACAACACTAATGGTGGGGTGTCCAATTCTGTGTGTCCAGATTCAAGCACTTTGTTTGAGAGGGGTCGGTTTTACGAGGAGTATTCTGCTAGAAGGAATGAGAGGCTGAGGAGGAAGAAGAGTGAGGCAAGGGATGAGAGGAGGAGTTTTTACAATCTGGGTGTCAATGTTGAATCTGCCAAAAGGGGTAGCACTTCTAAGAAGATTCAGAGTCTGAGGAGATCGGTTTCCGCGGCTTACTCGGTGGAGAAGAGCGAGACTGTGGCTCCGACTCCGAGGTATATGCTGAGAAGCATGAGCAAGGAGAATAAGAAACCCCCTCTGGCTACGACTTACGGGAAATCTGTGATTGGTTCTGAGAGAAAAATTGGGGCTCGAAGGGTTCTGAGAGACTGAGAATTTCAGTTTCAGACTTTAAAGGAAACAGAAACTGTGTGTTTTCTTTTTTCTTTTTCCTTGTGCGGTTTTAAAATTTTAATATGTTTTCTCTGTTATGATGGATTTTTTTGAGCAAATGTTTGGTGGTATAAGGATTTGCATTATCTGTCTTGAATGATTGAGGTTTCAATTGACAAAGAAACCTAGTTATTCAGATGTATATATGGATGCAATCGGATCTTATATTTTGGTCTCCCTGTAGCATCATATTATCTGCTTGAGCCCCAAACTGTTGGATTTAATGACAATTGCTAACATTATTTGTGGAAATTGGTAGTGTATCAAAAAAAAATGTTTGATTGCATCTCTATACATGTTTGCTTGGTTTCTTTTACTTCAGAAAAAGGCAGAATTTGATAAGTTATGGTTGTCAAAATTGTGTCTTTTCTAGGTAACATTTTAGGAACAGGCTTGGGTTCCGTTGGGATTTGGAAATGTATCAAATAAGTGCCACGATTCTATACATCGAATACAAAAAGTGCTCCTGAGGTTTTATGTTCTTTTGTATCTTAGCTGACACTTACCGTTTGACATAATTAGTTTGGGGATATTATCTCACCAATTTTATGGATTTGATCAGAACCTTTAGTGGATTAATTACATTTTAGTGATGTTGATTGACGATTTTGTTAATTACACCTCATATGTGTGCAAATCTATTGACTACTAAACATACCCACGAATCCACAAACCCACAGCACTCAGAACATTGATTTTCTCATCTTTAAAAGAGTTACCAAATTCTATCTTCTCCATCGTAAGAGTTACTCAGAAGTCAGAGCCCTCTATCTTCGAAAAAGCATGGCACTTCCAAGTTTCAACCGTCCTAGGAAAATTTGACACCCTTGAAATAGTGCTCTAAATGCAGTCACATAAGCTTTGCATCTTGGAAAAATATCAGAGCGGTTTTTAAGGGACCAATAAGGTGTCCGACTTAATTTTGTGACCATATTCCATAAAGCTCAAATCGCTACCAGAAACCACAATATTTTTAAGAAAGAAGAAATTAGAAACTCTTAACATGCGCCAGTAGTATAATAGTTGTTAATTCAAAGCATAGAAATATAAAAGATTACAGGCTTGTCCACAAAGTGAAATAAAGTTGATTTGTGAGTTGTCATTCGTCATTTTATGTTGTGACCAACGGATATTCTATCATATATAACTAAAGTATATGGAAACTTGGAAAAACACAAAGCTAATCAACTGAATAATGTAGCATTTTGAAGTTCAGTGCAAAACAGTTTACGATACATGATCAAATGAGTACACAATCCAGCCCTTATATTTGACACAACAACTATCTAAAATGAAAGAAAGTTCAAGCAAGAATCCTCTATTGGTTAACGTCTTCAAATGCAGCATTACATGAGACACTACCTGAAAAGGGAAAAAAATCTCTTAAGACCGAATAGACGGATCCACCATTTGCACGGCCCTATATGGACGGACCTGATGTGAACGGGCCGGACACGGACGGGCTGAATTATGCTGGGCTAGATTATCCATGGGCCTGTTGAGCCCCTAAGGAGGGATATTTTGGCCCATTCTCGTAAGAGCCCAAATAGAGTCCTTGCGCTAGTAGGACTTCGGAGATCTGGTATACTTGGTAAAAATCTTCCGCGTAAGGAGGAGACTTGTTCATCACGTTTTGGACTCCATGGGAAGAGTCCTATAAGGAAAAGACTTCCGCATCAAGGAGGAGAAAGTTCACTTAACTCGAGAGATTTTTTTTTTTTTTTTTTTTTTTTTTTTGAGGAACAACTCGAGAGAATTTAGTTACAAAATTCTCTACTATACGTCTACACCTATCTTTTGCCTTAATATATATGATCCCATTTCCCATGAATTTCTACACCCAATTCTCATCTGAAGAGAAGAAAACCCATAAACTCTTGAGCCTAAATCCTCATCAACCCCTCTACCTTCTCCCTCTCTAATTGGTAAATTATCATGAGAGGTGATAAGACCATCACACTCATCACAGTTTTGTATGTTGATTGGAGCTTGGAACTATTGGGGCAGGTCAGAATTATTAAGGAGACTTGGAGATTACAATTGGAGCTCAATTGCGGATCCAGTGACTAGAGAAGAGAAATGACTCAATGAGTCTATTACGAGCAAGAGCTTGGGGGGGCTCAATTGCAAATTGAGTATGTTTTTACTTCATTGCTTGGAGGGGTTTGTATATGTTAGGTTCTAAAGACTTAGGATTTCATGTATTTAAAACTCTAATGTGTATTGTTGGCAAACCATGATCAAAACAAGCTGGTCAATCTTGTATAGACTTGCTCAAAGTTGGTTCTTTTATGTAAAGTTGGAATCGAGCTGATGCAGAAGTTATTGTGCATCTTGGCCTAGCTCAATTGATCGAAGCTTAGGCTCGATCAATCTAATCTCGGGCAGAATGCGTTTTTGTTGCATAATTCCAACTCAGCTTTAACTCCTAAAACTTTTAGGGTTTTATGTTTTTACCCTAGGTATATAAGGCAACCCTAGCCACGTTTTAGAGGTTGCTCATATTGCTGTTTGTGTGAATCTCTTGTGAGATCTATGAGAAGCTTTCCTTCACACAAGCTTAGGATTATCAAGATGAGATTTCTTCAAGAACTTGATGATCATTCAATTGCTACCATAAGAGCTTAAAGATACATAAGCGAGGTTGCTTGTACTTGCTAGAGAATCCAAGAAAGAAGGAGTCCGTGGTCTCGAAGCTAGCACGTGATCGTGTTAGTAAGTTTCTACTAGTGGGTAGCAATAGAATATTAGTGGTCTAAATTCTATTGTAAAACTTCAATTCTTTCTATAGTGGATTCAAGTTTACCTTGAGGATAACTTGGTTAAATCCTTCTCAGATTTTTTACCGGTTTGGTTTTCCTGGATGATCATATCTTTGTGTTATTTATTTTTCCGCTGCTATACATGATATGATTGTTTGATTGTGATAACCTAGATCTGGAATTTGGACTAAGTAATAACTTAGTTAATTTACTAGATTAATCTGGTTGTATTTTAAGGGGTCTAAAAACAAACAAGTGGTATTAAAGCAGGTAGCTCTTTTGTTTTAGACCTTTTGATCTAAGAGTTAATCTTTGACTCCTGTTGTCATGGATAATTTGAAGTGTCTTTTTACTCATGTTTGTGATAATTTGAATAAAGAAGATGTTGTTGTTTCAGTTGATCTTATTGATGCTTGTGAAACTCTCCGTAAGGAATTATTGAAATCTATGAAAATTTCTAAGAAATTCAAGAAAGAGTTAAAATTGGCTAATCTTGAAAAAGAGGAATTGGTTGTTAGATTAGATGAATCTAATAAAAACAATGAATTTTTGAGAAATCAAATTTCCTTTCAAGATGAGAAGATGAAAAGCTTGGAACAAGAGTTAGTTGAATTTAAAGCTAAAATTAAAAATTTGACTAGTACCAAGCCTGCTGTTGATAACAAAAGTGTTTCTGTTTCTCTTAAGCCTAAAACTGAGAAAGTTTATATCCCTCATTTTAAGAGGAATAATAAAGAAAATACTTATTTTGCTAGGTTAGACAAAGGTAAAAGTTCTAATGTAGACGTTGAAGTTTTTAAACCTAAGACTAAATCTAAGTCTAAACCTACTGTTATAGAGCATAATAAATCTGTTTTTGTGTCTACCTGTCACCTTTGTGGTGTTGTTAGTCATATTAGACTAAATTATTCTTTGTTGAGGCAAAAACCAAAATCTGAGACTAGATTTACTGTCAGGAATACTAATGTTCCTAAATTTGTTCATGTTTGTCACTTTTGTGGTGTCTCCAGTCACATTTGTCTTAATTGTCATAAATTGAAATTTAAGCAATCTATATGTCAATCTAGGATATGTGATGATATTTCTCTTGCCATAAGTCCAAATAAATTGTTTCATATGCTTTTGAAAAATTTAAACTTGTTGGCTTGTGAAAGGAATTTGCAAGATTTTAGTCTTTCTTAGAAGATTGGTGTAATCCCTCAAATACACTCTGCTTCTCATGGATTTTCACCTACAAAGCCGAAGGCTCGTGCTATGTGGGTGAGAAAAGGTTCTCTAAGGTGAGTGTTGTTTACTTGTTCCTTATTTAATTCTTTCAATTGTTAGTGGACATGTTTTGTTTCTGTTTTTGGTTGTTTTTGAAATATTTTCAAAAAGACAAAAATGTTTTATTTTGTGTCTAGTTTTATTTTGAGAATTACATGAATTATGATATATTTCTCTTAATTTAGAACATGCTTGATATTGTAGAGAAACTTGAATAGTATGTGTTATATAAGTACTAAGCTATTTTTGATTTTGTGTAAGTATGTACTAGTTTGTACATGTACTCAAGGATTAATTAAGAAATTGATATTTCTTGTTTGTGTACCATCTATAGCTTAGTCAAGAACTATCATGCATTGCTTTGCATTGTTCATTTAGCTTAGTGTGTGCTTTTTGTTTTTGGTCATAAATTTGTTTTAAATCAAAAAGACTTTTATTTGTTTTGTATTTATTTTCTTGGTTTTTGAAAACAAGGTTGGTTAATTTATTTTCACACAACATGTCATTGTACCTTGTTTAGCTTGGATAATCTTATTTATTGTACTTTACTAGTTGAAGCTTTGTAGTGCATGTTGTATGGGAAAGTTGTTTATGGTTTTTGATCACTTTGTCTTGATTTTGAAGTCACGCCTTTGACTGTCGGACTTGAACCTTTTGAGAAATGCATAAATAACCATCTCATCACTGTTCTCTAGTCAATCATGAACACCTTAGTGCATATCATAAGATTTTGTGCTCGAGAAAGTATAGCACATGCACAAAAAAAACATAAGGTGTAGCCTCGGTTTAAATGCTTAAAATTGGTGTGTACATTATTGGACTTAAAGCTAAATCAAATAATTAAAATTGATGTGTACATTATCCCGGCTATTTTAATAAGTTTCTAAATAACTAAAATTGGTATGTACATTATGAGGCAAATCAAGAAACTTACATGATTGAAAGCTTTTATTCTAGGAGACGTGAGAGTTATATGATGTAACTTTTTAAGTGACAGTCTCTTTCAAATTTATGTGATGAATTTTGTAGACTTTGTGTTTGATTTCTATTCACATATCACCTCACATGTATCTCAAGTTTTTGCTAGTTGCATACACTACACAAGTTACTCTTTTCTAAACTTGGGACATTTTATTGTGTGTAATCTTGTTGTGGCCACCCAAGATTAAAAGTTCCTTGATCTTAATAAAAAATGTGTTCAAAGTTTGAGAAATTGGAAATTCTAAAGCTTGAATGTACCCAAATTGGGGACTTTGTTCAAATTGGGTTTAATTGATAAATTGGCTTGTTGATTTGATGTAATTGATCATTATTATCTGTCTTGTATCTTGTGTGATGATCAATTGGTCAATTTTTTATAAAAACGAATAAGTGGTTTTTCAAACTTTGGGGTTTTTGTTAGAAACTCTATGCTCAAGCTAATTTTGTGAA
This sequence comes from Quercus suber, assembly GCF_002906115.3. Classification (NCBI taxonomy): domain Eukaryota; kingdom Viridiplantae; phylum Streptophyta; class Magnoliopsida; order Fagales; family Fagaceae; genus Quercus; species Quercus suber. The sequence continues at coordinate 737,564 of NW_027069646.1, read as the reverse complement.
TTTGAACTTATATTGAACTTAGTTTCACTGCATTAGAGCATGCATCATGACATATTTTTTTATGCATCATGTATGTTTAGAATTCACATACATATTTTCTCAACTCATGCAACTATTTATGGGTCACATAGTTTCATGTTTGAATTTATTGAAAGAGAGAATATTTTTCTCCATGTGTATCCTCACCTTAGTTTTTAACTTTGGTTTGTGTGTCTTTATTTTCCCCACCTCCTAAGTTTCCCCAATTTTTTTTTCCCAAAACTTATTTTGTTTTTCCTATTTTTATAGGGGGAGAAGCTTGTTTTTAACCTTTGTCGTTCATAGGGGGAGTTATCTCTATTTTCTATAGATTTGGATTGTTTTGTGTTCTCTTCATTCTCTATTTCCTCTTATTCTCTATTACTTCTTGTTTGAGTTATCTTTGTTAATACATGACAAAAAGGAGGAGATTTAGATGAAATATGGGAATGTGTGGAAAATACAAGAATGTTCTATTTAGGGGGAGTTAACATTGTTTTTTATGTATCTAACTTAGGGGGAGAGTTAGTTTGCATATTTGTTGATTTACTATTTTTCTGTCACACATGCATTTATGCGTTTGTTAAGTATTTCAGGAAATACAAGTTGATTCAATTGAGCTGCTGTCTACACTTGCAACTGATGGATAGTAGTTAAGATTGGATTTGTTTTGTAAAGGGCTTTATTTTGTAAACTTTGAGCTTTTAGTTGTGTTTTGTCACAGATTGCCAAAACGGGAGTTTGTTAGGTTCTAAAAACTTAGGATTTCATGTATTTAGAACTCTAATGTGTATTGTTGGCAAACCATGATCAAAACAAGTTGGTTAGTCTTGTATAGACTTGCTCAAAGTTAGTTCTTTTATGTAAAGTTGGAATCGAGTAGATGCAGAAGTTATTGTGCATCTCAGCCTGGCTCGATTGACCGAAGCTTAGGCTTGATCAATCAAATCTCGGGCAGAATGCGTTTTTACTACATAATTCCAACTTAGCCCTAACTCCTAAAACGTTTAGGGTTTTATGTTTTTGCCCTAGGTATATAAGGCAAACCCTAGTCACGTTTTAAAGGTTGCTCATATTACTGTTTATGTGAATCTCTTATGAGATCTGTGAGGAGTTTTCCTTCACATAGGCTTAGGATTATCAAGAGGAGATTTCTTCAAGAACTTGATGATTATTCAATTGCTACCATAAGAGCTTAAAGATACACAAGTGAGGGTGCTTGTACTTGCTGGAGAATCCAAGAAAGAAGGAGTCTGTGGTCTCGGAGCTTGCATGTGGTCGTGTCAGTAAGTTTCTATTGGTGGATAACAATAGAATGTTAGTGATCTAAATTCTACTGTAAAAATTCAATTATTTCTATAGTGGATTCAAGTTTACCTTGAGGATAGCTAAGTTAAATCCTCCCCAAGTTTTCTACCGGTTTAGTTTTTCGGGGTGATCATATCTTTGTGTTATTTATTTTTCCGCTGCTATACATGATATGATTGTTTGATTGTGATAACCTAGATCTGGAATTTGGACTAAGTAATAACTTGGTTAATTTATTAGGTTAATCTGGTTGTGTTTTATGGGGTCTAAAAACAAACAGTATATACAATGTACTGCAACTATTTTCTAAAGTGGATCTTTTTGGTGGTGAGACACCATGACGAGGATTTTCCACCTAGTACTTAGGTTTTCCTCTTCATAAATATTTTGGTGTGTTGTGGGTTTCTAAGGTTGTACTTTGGTATTTGTTTATCCATGCATGCTAATATCAATTGGTTGATCACTTAAACAATTGTGTTTTAAATTGTTCAATTAGCTTAAGACCAACATTAGCCATAAAAAATTGGGGTTTAAATAACTTGAGTATGTGCTATCAAATCTTTCAAGGTTCAACTGATCATAGCATAGTAGAAATAGTTTCTTTTATAGTGCTCTATGTCTATGGTTCAAACCCTATGCTCCCAATTCCCACTACCTAGTGTTAAGTATGCTAAAATATATATAGAAGCAGAAGTATAAAATAGAGTAACACAAAAATATAAGGGTTACGTAGTTCAATCTAAACAGCATACATCCACAAAGGAAACCCTTAAGTGCTACGTGACTACATTTTTATTATATGAGTGTAATACAAATCTTATGTTATAATGAGTCCAATATGGGTATATATAATAGGATAACCCTAAACTGACCATACACTAACTATGGTTAATAGATTTGTTGTACAAGTATAAGACTTGGCTTACACACCAAATAGTATTAAGCATGAGCTTATATTATTGGACTAATATATCTCTAACACATAGTATATAAATAAATAAACAAAAACACAAGGTCTATTATACTTCATTAATATAACCCAAGCCAACAAATGTCAAACACCTTTTTGTAAAAAGATGATGCTAGCCGGGGACCAATTTAAAATTGTTAAATATATTATGGTCCAAACCAATTGTACAGTTTATACATTAGAGAGTATTTGACTAACCTAATTTTAATATGCTTGTTCTACAAATACATGAGTCTACAACTAGTTTGGGCCAATTCGACCATAATATATCTAACACCCCTCCTTAAACTAAAGGTGAAAACTTGAGTTTGGAATGTTTTTAATGTATAGCTTGGTGTGGCACCTATGCTACTCGACTAACATGACAAGATCTTGTGTCATTGACATGACACTGATGACGAAGTTGACATCTAGTTGGCATGACATAACAACAGCTAAGACAGATAGGATCCTATGGCAATAACTTGCTTAGGATTATGCCACTGACAAGACAAGCTATGTAACTGGGGCTAATGTGGCAGCATCTAGTAATACCATATGGCATCTTTTTGGGTTTGTTAATGGTGGTAGAAGTAGGTGGCTATAAGAAGGTTGTGAGTTTTGTGTGATTGTAGCTTTGATATGAGTTTGAGACTAGGTTGATGGCCACAGTGGACATGATGATGGTGGGGCCGGTGTTTGTAGAGCAAATCCTAAGGTTAGTCTATGGTTAGTTTAGGGTTAATCAAATAATCTCTAGTATATAAACCTTACATTGGGTTCACTGTAACATAAATGCTTAATATTAATATGTAGTCATTAAGGGCTTTCCTATTGTGGACATAGGCTATTAGGCTGAATTATATAAATCTTTGTATGTGTTTTCTCTTTCATGCTTTTGCTCATCATGAAATCATTACACACAATCACATAACTTTAACAAATATGCATAAAGCTAGATCAATTTTGAATTGATTTTATTTTTGGTTCAGATTATATTAGGACTAAAACAATTTTGTGGTTTGTCAAACACCTTCTACTAGTTGTGCCTTACCATTCCTGGCCATGCACAACTAGGAAAAGTAACAAATGAAAACAAGCAGTTATTATGAAGATCCGAAAAAGCACTGTGAAAAACAAGGCTTCAAGCACTTTTATCTTTCTTTCTTTAAAAAACAATAAGGCAAACCAGACTTTCACTTGGTTTCTGTACATTATTTGAAAGTATGCCAAATTGTGGGGTAACTTTTGACTCTCAATTTTTCTATGATTTCGTCCTCTTTGTTGGCTCTGGCTTGTAAGGTGTGGGGGTTTCTTCTTCTTTTCTGTTCTTGACATTTTTAAAATGTTTTTATGTTTTGTTTAGTAATTTAGTTTAATTTCTCAACTTATAACGTATTGGATAGTGAAAAGCCCTCTCTGTATATTCAAAATATTCCTATTCATTGGAAGACTGATCAGGCATGGTCACTTGTTCAAAATATTCCTATTCCTTCTTCACCGCTCTATTGACTTGCATAGCCCCGTAAAATGGCTTCAAATATTCCAATTCAAATTGTTTGATCGTTGTGGAAAGATTTTAGAATTCATATTAGGTTCTAATTTAGAATGGCATTTGAAGAGGCCATCAAGATAAGAATCTTGACACTAACTTGCTTTCTATTCATTGGAAGACTGATCAGGCATGCTGATTTGTGACAACAAGAAGAGTTTTTCCTTCTTCACCACTGGATTGACTTGCAGAGACTTGTAATATGGCTTCAAATATTCCTATTCAAATAGTTTCATTATTGTGGAAAGATTTTAGAATTCATACCAGGGTCTAACTTAGAATGCCTTTTGAAGAGGTCACTAAGATAAAGAATCTTGACACCAACTTGCTTTCTGCAAAAATTGTAACAAGTTATTAATATCTTAAATAATGAAATTTTGGTTCCTAAATATTCTTTTCAATTCTACATGAATAATGAAATTGTTACTTCCTAGATTATTTTCGTTGTAGAAGTTAGGAAAACAATATCAAAATATTTTGATATTGTTTAGTAACCATGTGGTGGTTATATGATTAATTAAGGCAAAACTATATTATTGGTCTCTAAAGTTTACCGGCCCTGTGAGTACAATTGGTCCCGTAAATTTTAAATGTGCGCTATTAGTCTCTTAAGTTTTAAAAATGAAAAATGTTAATCCTTCTATTAACTACAATTAATAATCTATATATATATATATATATATATAACCGAAACCTGAAACTTTCACAATTTTCCACATCAACATAATATTTAAATAAAATTATTATTTTATTTAAATAAAATTATTTTTGTTTAGTTCAAACTTAATAAGAAGTGAAACTCTATCTCTCTAACAAGTCCAACTTAAACTCAAACTCATCATTACTTTTTAACAAAATTATTTTTGTTTGATCCAAACTTAACAAGGAGTGAAACTCTATTTCTTTAACAAATCTAACTTAAACTCAAACTCAAGTCCAAATTTGCAAGAGCAAATCATGCAATGCTGTACTTTCTTAATAAATTTAAGATTAGCTCGCCACATCATCAATCATTTTCTTTATTATTTTTCTATTTTAAAACACGCTAAAAAAAAAAAATTAGAACACGCTATACTAAGGATTGTGGTATTTTAAAGTTTAAATGTTAAACCATGTGAACTTGCGAAAGTCTCCTAAATCAACATATATCCTACTTTAATAAGAATTTTGACGACGTGAGGTTCAAGAAATAGATAGTCATCGCGTCAGGTTTTCTTATTAGAATTGAATTAGGAGATAGTGATTAGTGAGGCGGCAAAGGTTATTATCAAGATCTCTCTCAATCTCTTCAGTCCAGTTTAGTTTTTGGTATCTTTATACTGTTTCTTTTCTCACGTTTTTTCAGTGTTGTGTGTCGGGGGCGAAAAAGTTTTCCTTCCGACAAATAAGATTTATAATGGGTTGGAGGTCTAAACCGAAACTCAACGATGGGCTTGATGCGCAGCCCAAAGGCTATCGGTGAAGATCCAAGGAATCCACTATATTTTATGCCTTGGGCCTAGATTAGAACTGGCAAGAGTAGCCCATAAACAATCCTTTCAGCAGACACATCAGCAAGATTAAAAAGCATACTGTAAGATATGGCCCAGCAGTAAAATGTTTCTACTGAAGATAGCCTAGCGGTAAAGTGTTTCTGCAGAAAACGGTCCAGCAGTAAAGTAATACAAATAGAATAAACTTCCAACTGTTAGCTACTTCACAAATTAAGGGAAATGTCTATGTTTTCAAACTCATCATCCGTTAGCTCTGAAGAAGGGTCTTCTAATACAACAATATGAGGGAAAAATTCATAGTGACAATTACATCATAACTATTAATAATAAATGAATAAGCAAATATCATGGGTTCCATAATAACAAATAATGGAGAAAACTTAGTATGAAATGAAAGGAGAGAGAGAGAGATCTCAGCTAGCGCAGCAATATCATTATAGTGCCATGGCATGCTCATGAGTTATAATATATGTAGCAAGTAGAGATAATCATTTGTGAGTAGTATGAGTAACGAGTGAGAGAGTATAGTAAGTAGCATGAGTAATGAGTGAGTGAGTGTAGTGAGTAGTATAAGTAATGAGTAAGTAGTATAAGTAATGAGTGAGAGTGTATAGTAAAGCTGATGGAGCTTTCTACTGGGGTAAATAAGTGTTTATGAGTAGAGCTATGAGAAGTGTTTGTGAGCTAAGAGTTGGGGAACTCAGTTTCTAAGCTTAAGACTGAGAACTCAGTGACTTTTTCGAGCTTAAAGAAGACTTTTTGCAGAGAAGTTAAGGAAAAAATCTTGGTGTGTAGCTTAGTGAGTTGGTTGTGTGTTGGTGAAACATGAATGGAGAGTTCCATTTATATCTGGATTTTTAGGGGGTGATTAGTAAATAATCTTTGCTAAATATTTCCCAATCTTTAGAAAATTTTTAGGAAATTGTTCTTAGGATTTTTAGCTAAGAGTAGTAAGCTCAACTTTTAGAAGGTTCTTGTTGTTTTGGGCAATAACAAATGGGTTTCTGGCTTAGCATTGAATGCTGATTAGCTTTGGCTGATGGGATTAGAGCATGCTTGAGGCTAATGATGTTGGTTACGCTATAACTAGAATCAGAGTTCCCTAGGGCAGATTGGACCACCCCAAGCCAAGTGTTAACCTTGGAGCCCTTGCTAGGATCCCCTTGGTGCCCTCCAAATCACATTTCCCTAAGTTTCCCCATTTGGGGTTCATGTGCTTGGTTCATGAACTAAAGAATACATATTTTTGGTATGAAAATGAGCTGATTTTATGTCGTTTCAGGAGCTTCACTGGCTTGGGCATGACAGCTTTGGGTTTTTGACTGAATGAGTTGAAGGAGAAGGAGGTGACAGCTGGCTGAAGCTTTCCCAGCTTTCTATCACATCACCTTCAGCTTTATGTCACTTGAGGAATGATGGGATTTCAGCTTGTAGAGAAAGGATTCATCCCCTGGTGGACATGTGTCCCTTTTCTATTCTGATTGGACAAGTTGGGACCTAATGGGAAGGAGCTCTAGCTGTTCAATTGTTGCTGAAATTTGGTTGACCAGTTCACGTGTTTTCCATTTGCTGAGATTTGTGTGTAGGCTGACCTGACCCAGTCGGGCTTTGGAGATAAGCTTGCTTGGGCTTGGTTAACCCTACAAAGTGAGTAGTTTTTCCATGGGTGATATTCATGGGCTTTGTAGTTAATTGATTATGGAAAGAATAGACATAATTCCCATAAATTTTGTGAAAACAATATTTTTTGAGGGATGAGTAATTTATATTTCCAATGAGTGGGATTTTAGCATATGTAAAATAGGTGTCAAAATAATACTTTGACTTTGTAAATATATGCCAAAATAGTATTTGGGCTTTATGAAATAGTTGTAAAATTAATAATGGTGCCAAATATTAATATTTAGGCTTTGAGCATAAAGTAATTGTTTTTGCCAAAATAGCATCTTGGGCTTTGGAAAATAGGTGCCAAATTAGCATTTGGGCTTTGAGCATAAAGTAATCGTGTTTGCCAAAATAGCATTTTGGGCTTTGGAAAATGAGAAAACATTTTGTCCGGAGCTGGCAAAAAAGGGATTATTTACGCCACCAATCAGGAGCTGCCACGTCATATATTCAATGCTACCTTAGTACACTCTATCATACAAGATTTAGTTCAAATAAAACCAAAATCATCAAACACTTTCTGTTTAAAAGCCCTTACCTAGAGAAACAGCACCAGCACCAATGCCTCCTTTCCTCTGACCAACAGAGCTCCTCCCTGCTGCTGGAGCTGCCGCGGCGTCATTATGAGCCAGCGCCCACACACCTAAATACTGCGTGGACAACTAGGTGACAATCATGTTCGACAGTTGGACAACCAGTTCTTGGATTAGTTACTCCTTCTTGCTTGTTTCCTTGTCTCTGCCTTTTACTCAAGCTCGTCTCCACCGCCAAAGCCTACAATCCTCCTAAACCCCAGATTGAGGACCCTTTGCTGTAGCAAGGCAACGAAAAGGCCACCGAATCCAAGTGGTCCGCCAGAGCCCCCTATTCGTGGCTATTATGCTTGGTCTCACAGTTGGTTACTTGGTTTTCAGGAGTGGAGATGAGGATGTTGCCATGCTTGTCGTTGATAACCCTTGTGCTTGTTCTTAGATCATAAGAATTATTAAAATCCAATCATTTCCAAATTCTGTTTTTTCTTTTTGGATTTTTTTGGGGGGTTTTTACTTTTAATTTGATGTCCAGTGTCCTTTTTTTTTTTTGGTGTAAATATGTAATTCTACTTAATGGGGGGTTTTTACTTTTAATTTGATGTCCAGTGTCCTTTTTTTTTTTTGGTGTAAATATGTAATTCTACTTATGAAACAAAATTGTTGTCTATCTTTTCTTAAATTTGTGCTTGTGTTCTTTTATTTTTTTTGGTTTTTTGTTTGGGCGAGGAAGGAGGTTGTTAGCTACAACCCACAAAAATAGCAAAATCTAACATCTGAAAATAATGCGTGGGCACCGGCTCAGAATGACGCCACGGTTGCTCTAGTAGCGGGGAGGAGCTCCGTTGGTCAGAGCAGAGGAGGCGTTGGTGCTGGTGTTGTTTCTCCAAGTAAGGGCTTCTGAATAGAAAGTGTTTGATGATTTTGGTTTTATTTGAGCTACAATCCTGTGTGATAGAGTGTACTGAGGCCTCATTGAATATATGACATGGTAGCTCCTAATTGGTGGCGTAAATAACCCATTTTTTGCCAGCTTCGGACATAATGTTTTCTCTTGGAAAATAAATGCCAAATTAGTATTTGGGCTTTCGAGCATGAAGTAATTGTTTTTGCCAAAATAGCATTTTTGGGCTTTATAAGATAGTTGCCAAAATAATATTTGGGCTTTGTGAAAATAGTGCCAAATTATTATTTGGGCTTTGTAAAAATGGTTTGAGATTTTGTAAAAGATATTGCCATGTCGTACCGGACTTTAGAGATGCCGAATCGTACCGGGTTTTAGAGATGCCAGATCGTACTGGTCTTTAGAGATGTCGGATCGTACTGAGTTTTAGAAATGCCAGATCGTACCGGACTTTAGAGGTACTAAATCGTACCGAACTTTAGAGGTGTCAAGTCGTATCGAACTTTAGAGGTGTCAGGTACCGAGCTTTAGAAATGCCGAATTGTACCGAGCTTTAGAGCTGCCGAATTGTACCGGGTTTTAGAGATGCCGGATCGTACCGAGTTTTAGAGGTGTCGGATCGTACCGGACTTTAGAAATGCCAGATTGTACCGAACTTTAGAGGTGCCGGATCGTACCGGGCTTTAGAGGTGCCGTGTAGCAACGGGCTTTAAATGTGCTAGATCGTACCGGGCTTTAAAGATGCCGGATCGTACCAGACTTTAGAGGTGTCGTGCAGCAATGGGCTTTAGAGGTGCTAGATCGTATTGGGCTTTAGAGGTAGCAACGAGCTTTGAGATGTCAGATCGTACCGAACTTTAGAGGTGCCACGTAGTAACAGGCTTTAGAGGTGCCGGATCGTACTGGGCTTTAGAGATGCCGGATCGTACAGGACTTTAGAGGTGCCGCGTAGCAACAAGCTTAATGAATGGTGTTGGGCTTTTGTGGAGATGGTGTAGTTTTATGGCCCAATTTTGGTAGCAATATGGTGAGTATTATTTGTAAAAAATCTAAGTTGGGTATGTGAAGGCCCAATAGCATAGAGAATATTTTGGTAATATGTATATGAGAATATTTATGTGGGTTTGGAATAATGCGTGGGATCATGCGAGTATTTTTGTGAGTGGGCTAATAAAATCAAGGCTCGAAAATTTGTACCTCAACATTGTGCAATAAGACTCTTAATGATCATTCATATTATGTGTCGTGGTTTTCAAAAAGTTAGTTTTTGTAGCACAATATTGTACCTTTATAATCTAAACACAAAGAATATGTTTTTGATAGGAATTCTGCTTATGTTGCCTATATAACCAATTGTTTGATAAATTACACTGTTTTATGTTGTTTATAATTCTGCTTCAATGTGTAGAAATTAAATCTACCTTTTTTTAAAAAAAAAATTCCACGTATTATAAGGTCAAACTTAATAAGGACAAACTTAATAAGGGCATATTCAAGCCCTCACGTAAGGAAGAGGGTTAGAATAAATAATTTAATCTACCATTTCTTAATAACTTAAATTGTTGGAATAATCAGTAATAGGTTAGTAGGATTATTTAGATTACATATTCATCACGTTCAAGAATAAAATACCTTCCTTCTAACAACAAGAAGCCAAGTTCATTTACACTATTTTTGTTCATAGTTTCTCATATACTCTAATAAATTACTTTAACTTCTAAGTTCGGTTGATACCCAAAAAGTTACAATAACAAACCCAGCTTGAGGAACGGCCTTATGTGAATACAAAGGACCCATGGTTCTATGAATACACTTTTGTAAAAGAGGCTGAAGAACCATGAAAAATTAGGTAAAAGTATCTCATTAAATAAATAGGAAAAATGACCTTGAATAAGGTATAAATGACCCAAGAAAATGGTCCTCGAAGGGGATCCCCAGAAAGCCTAGCAAAAAAGGGAGCAAGACCAATGGGTCAACCAAGGAAACAAGCACTAAGGACTAAGTTCCTTTATTAGGAGAGCATGAAAGGGACGTATGACGTTTCGAGGCACCGCGACCAGAAAGAAATAATAAGAGAAAAAAGATGCTTGGAGACTTTAGGAGTTCATCGACTTCAAAGGAGCATTGACTTCAAAAAAAAGGGATCCATTATGTGGAGTCATTATCAAGTTGAAAAAGCCTCTGAAGTTTAACTTTTCTAGCCTTGAGAAGAGAACTTTGGCTAACACTAGGGAAATCAATATGAACATTCAGATTCATGGCTAGAAGCCATGATTTACCCCGCAAACTGAAGGCATAACCGTCCTGAGGAACTAGGTCATACTCAGTGTAAAAAGAACAAGAATAAAGAAGAGAAAAGAAAGCGTGCATAAAGTAATCCTCAAACAAACTAATGTATAAAATAGAGTAAGTAAATGAGTTCTACCATACATATGTATCCCAAACATACAGGGGAGACCCATTTTTGTGAGAATCAAGGAGTGTTGGTTTGGACCGAAAGGGGAGGAAGATTCCTATTTGAGGTAATCCACCACAGCCCTTTAGAGGATGCTTTTACTAGGAAAGGTGCCCATACTAAAAGGGTGAAAGTGATGGATATCTCAACATGTATGTCAAAAGAAGAAGATACAATACTTTTCTTGAGACCAAGAGATTTGGGGTTCAATTTTTGCCTACACCAAAAATTGATTGGTGTCTTAGTTTGATGATATAAAACTACCATCAAAAGCAAACGCTATAAATTGAAACTCTCTCTAAAAAAATCAAAAACCCACCCAATGGCCATCCGTCTATGATATATACAGTAAATCTAAAGAAAAACTTTATGGTTACAAAGCCCAAGATAAAGAAAGCAGGTTTGCTGTGATAAGACATGTTAGGAGGCTGGATTATTAGAGTAAAAACCGAGGAACCAGAAAAAGAAGGGCAAATTAAAAGGGAAAAACCTTAATCCAAATCCAACTATTAAAGGGGCAAAACCTATTCACACAACAACAAAGGAGGAGAGGGAAAACAATACAACCATGGGAAGAACAAACCAAAAAAAGCTAAAACCTAGAAAAGTAAAAGAAAGATAAAGTACAGAAAAAGAGAAGAAAAAAAGTATCTTATAGAGTATTTGGCATGCATCAATAGGAATTTTCTCTCTCCCACAAAACCTTCCTCACTTGAATATCTTGGAAAAAGATGTCCAAGCAAAACCACTCGGATTTGAGTTCCAAATCTCATAAGTCTTGTATAAAAGCATTAAGTGATTTTGGACCAAAGACCTTGGGGCCTACTTTATGAAGTGTTTGTGTGTGTGTTCAAAACTGGGGAATTAACATTTACTTGAGAATGTTTGTGCTTTAATGTCAATATATAGATTTGCAGTAGTACAGGAAAAGGATTTAGCAAAACATGTAGAAGGGTTCCACGGAGCTGGGAACCAGTATTTTGAGTTTCACAATTTGAAGGCTCTATGGCTTTGGGAATCAGTATTCACTACAAAAAAATGGGTTTCTAGCCGCGTTTCAGAAATGCGGCTATAGACCCCAAAAACGCGGCTATAGGATTAGAGCCGCGTTTGCAAACACAGCCTAAACACCGCAGCAACAGGCCTATAGCCACGTTTTTAACCGCGGCTATAGGCCAGCTTGGAGCTGCGTTTTAACCGCGGCTTAGGGTTCGGACCTATAGCCGCGTTTTAAAAACGCGGCTATAGGTTTTTTTAAAAACAAAAAAAAAACAAAAAAAAATTTGGGTTTTTGCACGGATCCCAGTACGTGACTAACTCCTTTGCACGAATCCTAGTACGTGACTCACTCACCAACTTAAGGAAGAAGAATGTTGGCTGCAAAGTTCTTCACTTCATCAACAATGAAGATCAAGAAGACTTGGTTACAAAACCCTAAGGCGCAAAGACCAGTAGCTTCTTTCAGAGAGAATAAGGCATCTATCACCTTTTTACATATGTTCTCCTTGTATTCTCTCATGTGACGGCCTTTAAAATAAGCCTTATATAAGTCTAGGGTTGTGAGAAAAGAAACCCTACTCAAATACATAAGCCTGGCCCAAAAATCAAAAAGCTAAAATTCTGATTTTCCGTAATCTCGATCGATCGAGAGGTGTCAGAGGTGTCGAGGTTTAATGAATTTCAACAGATAGCAGCTATCGAGGAGGTGTCGAGAAGGTGTCGAGGAGACAGAAACTTTCTCGATCGATTGACCAGCTATCGAGAAGCTATCGAGATTGCGATAAGAATCAGCTGAAGATCTCGACAGATAGCCAGGTTCGAGGTAGCTATCGAGAGGTGTCGAGCTTTAAAAATTCTGCACTTCAACTTGCTTTCTCTTGGACAGACTTGATGACTTCAACACTTGACCTTGAAACATTGTTTCTTGAAGTATTAAAAACACCTAAACTACCCAATTACAAGCAAAGTGCGTTTTGTCAAAGGATTAGCCAATTTACATAACTAAGTGACATATGTTCTTAAACAGGTTAAAACATATATGTCCTAACAATCTCCCCCTTTGGCAATCCGTGACAAAACCACAACAAACAAATGAGCATATGAGAGAAGTCATAAATCACTCAACTCATATTCACTTGTTGAATACAATAAAATCTATCCTAACACAAACTCTTGAAAAACTTTGCAAGAAGAGAGTTTATGGCAAGTAGACTTTGACAACCTGTATTTCTGAAACACTTTAAACAAAACTCATCAAGGCATCTTGTGTGAAACAGAAATAAATAGATTGCATAAAGTATAAGAAACATGTGTATGAAGAAAGAAAAGAAACAACACATGTAAGGTAGGTGAAAGAAACATACATCAGCATATAAAGAAGATAAACACAATGTATGTAAATATGGTCACAAGACCCAAGGTACAAGAGAAGGAAGTAAGCACTCCCCTAACAAGATGAAACACATCTCCCCCTTACAAAGGAATGTATTTCTCCCCTAACTTGTAGAATCTTAAAAAAGAAACCACAAAGTCACAATTTCTCTCCCCCTTTTTGTCATGATTGACAAAGGGTACAAGAAGTTAGAAAGCTTAACCCGAGAAACATAAAGATGATCAAGGATGATCAAGGGGTACAAAAAATCCATATAAATGCATGAATGTAATGAAACAAGATGCTATTATTTTTCAAAAAAAAAAAACAAAAAAAAAACACCACAAGAGTCACAATTTTTCCTTTTTTGTCTGATGACAAGGGTACAAAAGTTAGAAAACTTATACCCGAGAAACATAAAGATGATCAAGGATGATCAAGGGGGTACAAAGAAATCCATATAATGGATAATTTACACTCTCTA
>NW_027069646.1:715581-721930 GCF_002906115.3 Quercus suber | reverse complement strand
TACGTGACTAACTCCTTTGCACGAATCCTAGTACGTGACTCACTCACCAACTTAAGGAAGAAGAATGTTGGCTGCAAAGTTCTTCACTTCATCAACAATGAAGATCAAGAAGCACTTGGTTACAAAACCCTAAGGCGCAAAGACGCAGTAGCTTCTTTCATAGAGAATAAGGCATCTATCACCTTTTTACATATGTTCTCCTTGTATTCTCTCATGTGACGGCCTTTAAAATAAGCCTTATATAAGTCTAGGGTTGTGAGAAAAGAAACCCTACTCAAATACATAAGCCTGGCCAAAAATCAAAAAGCTAAAATTCTGATTTTCGTAATCTCGATCGATCGAGAGGTGTCAAGAGGTGTCGAGGTTTAATGAATTCAACAGATAGCAGCTATCGAGGAGGTGTCGAGAAGGTGTCGAGGAGACAGAAACTTTCTCGATCGATGACCAGCTATCGAGAAGCTATCGAGATTGCGATAAGAATCAACTGAAGATCTCGACAGATAGCCAGGTTCGAGGTAGCTATGAGAGGTGTCGAGCTTTAAAAATTCTGCACTTCAACTTGCTTTCTCTTGGACAGACTTGATGACTTCAACACTTGACCTTGAAACATTGTTTCTTGAAGTATTAAAAACACCTAAACTACCAATTACAAGCAAAGTGCGTTTTGTCAAAGGATTAGCCAATTTACATAACTAAGTGACATATGTTCTTAAACAGGTTAAAACATATATGTCCTAACAGAGTTAGAGAGAAAATGAGTAGTTCAATGGATTTTGTTATTTATGTGTGAAACCCAAAATACAAGCTTTCAGAGCCACAAGGCTTTCAAATTCGTGAAACCCAAAATACTGATTTCCAAAGCTACAAGGTCTTTAATTCGTGGAACCCGGAATATTGGTTTCCAGAGCTACAGGGTTTTTAGTTCGTGGAACCCAAATCACTACAAAAAACGCGGCTATAGACGTTTACAAAAACGCGGCTATAGCTAACTTTAGCTGTTTGTTTAAAAACGCGGCTAAAGCCTCAAGTTATAGCTGCGTTTGTCAAAAACGCAGCTAAATCCTCATGCTATAGCTGCGTTTTTCAAAAATGCGGCTATAGCTAACCTATAGCCCGTTTTTAAACGTGGCTATAGGTCCAGCTGAATAATTCTTTTTAAAAGGGACTATAGCTGCGTTTTCTAAAAAAACGCGGCTATAGCTGACCTTTAGCCGCGTTTTTTGAAAACACGGCTATAGGTCCAGCCGTATAAATATGTCACTAAAATGTGACCTATAGCCGCGTTTTAAAAAAACGCCGCTATATGTAACACCCAAAATATATATTTTTTTTTTTCTTCAGCTTTCCCACGTGCCCATCCTTTCCCACCTATATCCCCACCCACCCCACTTTCTTCTTTTTTTTTTATTTCTTCTTCTTCTTCCTTTTTTCTTCATTCTTCACTCAGTGCTCCACTCCACCGTAAGTCTTCTCTCTTTCCTTTTTTTTTTTTTTTTTTTCCTTCCTTCCTCACATCTGGGTAACACTTCTTCTCTTCTTTTTTTTTTTTTTTTTCCTTTTCTTTCTTTTTCTTCACATTTGGGTAACTCTTTTTTTTTTTTTTCTTCCTTCATCTTATCTGGGTAACTTTTTTTTTTTTTTTTTCTTTGTTTCTTTGGAGCTGCTGCTTCTTTTTTTCTTTTTTTCTTCATCTCAAGCACACTAATTTATCAATAGATCTACTGAAAATTTTGAATGAAGTGGATATTCTAGCAATATTTGATTTTGAATTTTTTGCATCTGTGCTTGAATTTGTGCTACTGTGTTACTGATATTGTGATTATGTTTAAATGAGTTTGTGTTCTTATATTTTAGAGCACGTTGTGTATGATTTTGAATTTTCTGGGTGTGTTAGTATTGTGAGTATGTTGTGTTTGATTTTTAATTTTCTGGGTTGTGTTTGATTTTGAATTTTCTGGGTGTTTTTGTATTGTGAGAATGTTGTGTTTGATTTTGAATTTTTTGGGTTTGTGTTTGAATTTGAAATTTTTGGATATTTACGTTTAAATTTGAATTTTTTTTATTTGAATTTCAAATTTTGAATTTTCTGGAAAAAAAAGAAACCCAAAAATATATATATATTTTTTTTTTTCTGGAAAAAAAAAAAAAAAACAAAACCAAAATTTTTTTTGTTTTCTGGAAGAAAAAAAAACAAAAAGGGTGGCGTTCATATATTGAAGAGTTCAGAGGTTCTGAAGCGGTAGAAGGTTTCTGCTGTGAGTTCATCTACTGGGATTGTAGAGTCTAGGGACAAAGGTTTTGTACTAGATCTGAAACTTCTCTTTTCTATAGTGGATTGTTTTTCGGGAAGGTTTCCCCCCAGGTTTTTTACTGTGAAACTGGTTGGTTTCATTGGTTTTCCTGGGTCATCATATCTTGTCTTATTTTATTTTTCTGCTGCATGATTTTGACATGATATTGATGTTTGTTTGTTTTAACAAGTTTTATTAATAATAAACCTAATTAACAACTTGGGTTTAAAACTTGTTAATTCTATCAACCGGGGTCTAAATTTCCCAACAAACTCTTTTAGTTCCTTCATATGCATATATGTATTTTCCTTCTTAGTTTTTTAGATTGGTGTTTGTGCACAGTTTGGTTATATAAAAAGGATCTACTTTCTGTTGCAGAACTAAACCCAGCTCACCTATAAGTTTATGGCCTTGAAGGGGCCAATCTTACTACCAAAGCACGGGTTAGGCAAATGACAAAAATGGGCCTTAACAAATTCTAAACTGTTAATAGTCATTATAGTAAGTTAGTCAACAGAGAAAAAGATCATATAAATTAATAACCAATGAAAAAAGTGATGGCTTACAATTATTCAAACTATACGTACCATGGACTATTACATACATGATAGTGATACAGGTCGATAATACATATGTAGACACTTACACTAATACTACCAGCCAGCACCAATCACCAATCCATCAAGTACTTCTTTTGGTAATCCTAACCTTTAAACCATGTTTCATCCGAAGTATTGGAGAAACACACGGGGAAACGGAATGACCTGCAACCATTTCAACATGATAATTCCATATGATGGAGGTCGCAATAGTTTTCAATTGAATGAAAGCCATGGCCTTTCCCAAACAACTCCTGGGGCCTCCACTAAACGCTGTGAACTTGTAAGATGGTACAAAAATTAATCCTCCTTTCTCTGAAATCCATCTCTCTGGCTTGTACTGCATGCAATCTTCACCCCATATTTCTTCCATCCTTCCCATTGCATAAAGAGAAACCATAATTGGTGTATTGGGTCTAATACGGTGGCCACTTGGAAGAATGTCTTCTCTAACTGAAGTTCTAGGATTAAAAGCCACCGATGGGTATAAACGTAGGGCTTCACATAAGGCTGCATGGAGATAAACCAGTGTGTCTAGCTCTTGTACACCAAAACACTCCCACTTCTTATCAACTTTCACCATAAGGTTCTCTGTCATCTCCTTCATAATCTTCATTTCCACAGATGGGTGAGTTGCAATTTGCCAAAAAAACCAAGTGAGAGCTGCACTCATGGTGTCACTTCCAGCTACCATGAGATTAAATGCTGTATCCCTTATTAACTTGTTGGATTTATTACAAAACCCCATGTTTACAATATCCTCATGCATCATACAAGCTGTTAATAAGTCGAACTCAGCTTCCTCCAACTGGGTTCTGTCTCGGCTTAATTCTTCTTGCTTTGATGCAATGCGTTGGTTTACGAAACTATCAAAGATATCGCAAGCTTTTCTGAGCTTCTTTTCTTGTCCAATTTGGAGCCATCTTTGCACCTTCCAACACCATTGGGGCAGGATTTGACGGTATACAAGACCCTCTTCTATTACATCGAAAGCCTTTTCGTACGTAAGTTTTGGAAATTCAACAGAAAGAGATTTTGTGTCGAAGCCTAAAACCATTAAGCAAGTGTTATCAAATGTGAACCGCTTAAAAACATCTTGGAAGTCCACTTCAATCTTTGATATGGAGACGTGATTGAGAACTGGAATGAGGCGATTGACCACCTTTTGTTGAACAACTTTCAGTGAAAACAACTCGAACTTGTTGTTTTTCATGATCGAATGCATCATCTTTCTCTGGAATGCCCACCAATCTGAATCAGAATTGATTATCCCATCACCTAAAGGCTGCAAAATCTCTCGGATTTCAGGTCCTTTTTCGTAGTTGCGGAAGTTTTTGCTCAAAATGTAGTGAGCATTCAGAGGATCACTGGTGAAGAAAAAGTCCATGCCAATACACCAAGGGCCTTTGACCTCGACGGTGCCCCCATAAAGTTTTAGAGCTCGGGTTGTGCAATCGTACATATGTGTTGCGTTTTGAAGAAGCCCCGGAAGCATTCCAACAACAGGCCAGTTGATGATGGGTGCTGAGTTTTTGTTGTGCTTCCAATAATGGCGAAGAAAAAGGAAGCAGAGTAGTCCTAAAACTATCTCTGCATAGCCAAGTACAGCCATTAGAGAAGTATGTATGAAGCTGTTTGTATTTTGGTGTGTAATTAAGGTGCAGAAGGTGGGTTGGCTTTATAGGTTAATTTAGAGACATGGCATGCAATGCATGTAAGACATAAATGCTGCCTTCCTCAGATATTTGACTAAGTCATACCGATATATATATTGCAAACAATAACGAAGGCCAAATTCGCATTTGCATCAATATATGTAATAAAAAATAAAAGCCTCACATCTTTTTTTCAAGAAAAAAAAAAAAAGCCTCACATCTTACTCAACCAACTCTTCAAAACATGAATATTAATGCTATTACTAATTCCACGAACATGATGCTTAAAGAAAAGAATGTAAATGCTATTATAATGAAATATTATGCAAAATAAGAAATGTCAGTATGATGTAAAGTATGAAATGTTTTCGGGTTATGTCCTCTGGTGATCTGAACTCTGCTAGTAGGGGTTAATTACTAGCTTTCCATGGAAAATGTTATATGATTGGCCATTAAGTGGGACTGGCTCTGCTGTACCCGCCCCTTGTTGGTTACGGCCAACTTGTGGGGAAGCCAACCTACCCCATGGTTGGAAGATATGTATTATGATGTGATCCCGGGAATACCTGGCATTGTGGGGAATGCTGGATGCCTAGCACCGTGGTGCTAGAAGCCTCCCAAATAAGTACAGACTTATCAGATATGGACTAACCAACAAGTTATTTATGAACAGCTATGTTATGTTATTAATCATGAGAGAAGTATTTTGTTTAAATGCATTGTGAAAAGTAAAAGCTCTCGTGAAAATAAGAAGTTTCTGATGAAAAGAAAGCTGTTCATTAAAGATAAAAGTTTCTGAAGTTCTGTTATGCTATAAAGATAAAGTTTCTGAAGAAAGTACAAGTTTATGTTAAGAAGTTATCAGATATTTGTTTTTATGAAACGTTAAGTTTTATGATTATGAAAGTTATAATATTTTACAAGAAGAAGTTTATGAAGGAAAGTTTTATTATTCTTTAAGATGCTTCTAGTTTAAGACAAAGTTACCGATTATCTGATTTTAAGTTAAAATGATCATTTTGTAATGAAAATATATATATGGTAACTTTGTAAGAAATGAAAGAAATTCAATTCGAAATGCTTTGATAATATTATTCTGATAATAAAAGGGAGAACAATTATTTTCCTACGAAGAGCATATAAGTTATTATTATACATAGTATAAGATACTATGCATGAAAAGATGTTCTCCTATTCGAATACTCCTAGAATGAAATGATTTAATTTACATGCATACTTATTGAATTCTCATATATCTTACCTTTACTGAGCTGTGTAGCTCACCCCTTCCACTCTTTCAGTTAGCAAGTTTTATTTTGGAGCAGAGGGAGCCTTAGTCAAGTTTTGGAAGGAGCTGGTTTTAGTTTATATGTATAGATCCTAAAGTAGTATTTGATGTTTAGTTTTGCAGTATTGTGAATTTTAGGATCTAGTGAAAGTTGTACCTCAAGGTATTAAAAGATGTATTATGTGAAAGTATGAAATTTGAAAGACTGGTGAATTATGTTATTCTTTGAGTTCAGTATAGATGCTCTGAATGTCAAGTGAAAAATTATACCATTTAAGTAAAGAAACAAGGATTTAAATAAAGAGAGAAGCTTTTGTAAAAGCTTTTGTGAAAGTCTCATTAAAAGTTAAGTTGGTTCTTGTTAATATCAGGTTTAAACTTGATATTAGCATGCCGGTCATGGTCACAAATCCGAGTATCGGGTTTGGGGCGTGACAGAGATCGTTAAAAGTCAACACGTAAGAAATTCAGGAATGGGGGAGTTACAAAGTAAGGAATATATCTTTGGGGACCCGG
>NW_027069646.1:664008-709859 GCF_002906115.3 Quercus suber | reverse complement strand
ACATCCAGGGGAGAGCTACATGTTAGGGCAAATTTTTTGAAAATATCATTATAGTATATAGAAATATTTAATATTTTAACAATATTCTTAAAAAAATTGTCCAATTAGTCTAATAGTTATAGAGAATGTGTTGTTTCTCAAATTCATTTTTTTTAACTGTAAAATTTGTTTTTATATCTCTTAAAGTTTTGGATCATTCATGTTTTTGAAAACTTTATTAGTTCAATTGAAATTTTTTTACTCGCAATGGTAGACAATTTGGTAACTTATATTGAAAATGAAAATTTTAAAGATTTCACTATAGAATATGGTGAAAGATGAATTTAATTCTGTAGAATATTTAACTTTAAGGAGTTCACTATATTAACTTATGTGTGTGTATAGATTTATGTGTTTGTGTATGTGTATGGACGTTTGTATATACAAATAAATTAGTAACACAAATCGGCTCCCTCAAACAAAAATTTCTACCTTCGCCTAACATCCTACACCAATCTATATAAAATTGTGCAAAAATTCAATTTTGCTAAAGTAACTGTGTATATTTACACGGTTATTGTAGCTTTGTATTTAATTTTTTTTTCTCTCACATCTTGCTCTCATGTCTTTTTAGATAATAATAAAAAAAAGAATGAAAAAGAATTATCTAAATAAAATAAAATGTAGAATAGATAATTTCATGTGAGTGTTTTTAAAAAGTGGTTGGGTAAAATAGAAAAAAGTATATTTTTATATTAAAATAGACCAAAATTTATCACAAACTGATGTGAATATTCTTAGTCTAGAATATATCCAATAAGTGACTTCCAATGAATTTATCATAAATATATAAGATACTTTCTTTTCTTTATAAAAAATGTGATAATTAAATCATTGGAGATTAAAAAAAATCTCTCTAAGTTCCACCATTAAAGATCCAAAATGATGTTTTTCGTGTTCAATCATTTCTTCAAGTTCCACTATTGACAGACCAGAAGAATGCTCTTCAAGTTCGATCCTTGAAGGTTTGGAAGTATATATGGAAGTTGAAGTTTCAAGATTTGGACCCAAAACCAAAAAGTGTGTATTATTTTCTAAATTACTATATTTTATTTTGCATAATGAATCAATAGTTTTTAACTTGCCCAATGACTTAGATGATCAAATTAAATTATCACTAATTAAGTATAATGACTAAAAAAATACCAATAGATTTATATAATAATAATTAAAAAAAAAACCCTAAATAGTGGACAAAAAATCGTCCAAATTTCAATATATAACAAATTCTAATTAAATACAACCAATTACATGTTATATTATTATATTTATAAGTATATGATATATTGTAGTATATTTTTATTAGGTATAATAATAGTTTGTTACGATGAAATAGAATAGTCATAAGAGTTTATGCTCCATAGATTCTATACCTTACCTGACCACCTGGGATCTCCAAATTTCTTTGGAGACTTCAAGTTTCAGCCACACACGTGGTGGAGGTAGGAGGTAATTGATAAATGTTGGTTGGTAAAATAAAAAAAGTCACACTCTCTACTTCATAAACGATGTAAGAACCGTAAAGTAAAGAAAAAAAAAAAAAAAAGAAGTCAGATCAATTTAGGACGCTAGAGATTTAAAAAAAAAGAGGATGAGAAAAGTGTAAAGATTGCTTATTTATCTAGTGCAAACCCAGATGCATATCTGCCAGCGGAAGCTGGTGGGGGTCTGCAACTGCGTGGTGATACAGATTAGGTACGTTGCAAGGGATGAAAACTCATTTTTTCACTTCTATATAATAAGATAATTGTTAAAATAACTATGCTAATTGTAACTTTGTGTTAGATCTCATTTTCTTCTCTCTTGTGTGTGCGCGTTTGTTTCTCCAAAAAAAAAAAAAAAATATGCTTATTGTAAGCTTGTAAATGTTTAATTATTGTAATTTTATTGATAATGATGATATCACTAATAAATTTTTTTAATAAGATTGTAACCTATTTAAATGGAGCTTAAAAGTAAATTAACCAGGATATGGGGGTTGTAAATGCATATCTATTCCTTAAATTTTTTTTTTTTAAATGGTTTGGATAACTCATGTTTAAGTATATGTACTCAAATTTCCTAAAAATCATGGCCTCCCTCAACCCCAACATGGCTCTGCTACCATAGAAAAGCACTAAAAGAAATTATTACAGCTAACTTTGGAATAGCGTGAAAATTGATGACATGATGGTAATTGTCGCAAGGATCAAAACATGCAGCATTTGGCCATGATCAACGCCGTTTTTCAGGAAAATTCATTTGTTTAGGCCCATAGTAAATCATTTTTGCTATTTATAGTAAGTTATATTCTCATTATAATCTTTAAATTAAAATTTTCATTTAATATCTCATCTATTCTGTGACGTCTCTTAAAGAACATAGAATTTGACTTTGCAAGTTTTTGGTAATTTTTCTTATTTTCTAACTTAATTTTGTGCCTAACGCAAATTAAAATTTTTAGGTGTTTCTTAGCCGCCTTAGAAATGCAGTTGGTAGCCTTAGATTTAAAAAATTATCCTTGTGGATTTAAAGAACCCCTTGTAGGCACCAAGTACAACCATTGGAGAAGTAAGTATGAAGTTGTGTGGATTTTGGTGTTGTAATTATGGTCCAGAAGGTGGGTTGGCTTTATAAGTTCATATTATAGGCATGGCATGCATGAATGTTATTTTGAAGGTTATGTGCATATGAATTAGCTTGTATGCGATAGACACCACTGTAATAAAAATAAAAAAATAAAATTGCTGCCTCCGTCAGATGTTGAACAAGTGCTGTTGTACCGATAATTTGAAAACAATGATGAGGTCATACACGCATGGTATCTCTTATTCTCTATAGTAGACAGACCTTCCTGATACAGCCTAGATTTCTATATGCGTCACCTTCCTTTTTCTCTGTATGTAGAAATTTTCTATATATGTGAGAAATCAATTTGGCTGTTGGACTTGGACTTTTTTTTCTTTTTTAAAGGAAAAGTTTGAATCATTTCATTAATAAGAAATCAGAGGCATTAACTATATACATCATATCAGATTGAAGAGTTTGCAAAATAATCTGAGGGGCTTCTTATTTTATCCATATAATTTCATAAAACAATGATGAGGTCATACACGCATGGTATCTCTTATTCTCTATAGTAGACAGACCTTCCTGATACAGCCTAGATTTCTATATGCGTCACCTTCCTTTTTCTCTGTATGTAGAAATTTTCTATATATGTGAGAAATCAATTTGGCTGTTGGACTTGGACTTTTTTTTCTTTTTTAAAGGAAAAGTTTGAATCATTTCATTAATAAGAAATCAGAGGCATTAACTATATACATCATATCAGATTGAAGAGTTTGCAAAATAATCTGAGGGGCTTCTTATTTTATCCATATAATTTCATCAGATACAGAAGCAACCTTGTAGGAGACTTGGATCACTACATGTATTATTTGTATTTGCTTACTTTAGCTTTATTGGCTTTGGTCAGATGTAAAGCTAATTAAATACAATTAGGTTTTAACTTCTGTTTTCTAAATTAAAATAAATTAAAAACCTTCTAAGGGATACTTTACTTATAGAGAGGAAGTGCATGCTTGAGTTTTATGATTGCGGGCTGAGAAAGATTATTATTATTAGCCAAACATTCCAATTTTCTCAACATATAAAAGGTCAATGAGTATAAAGTATAAACATATTTTATTTTATATTATTATTATTATTATGAGAGAGGGAGAGAGGGTGAATGAGTATGTTTACTATTAGCCAAACAATATTTTACTGTTGTGCACTCTTGATGCGGTGGTCACTCTACAAATATAAATAGTAACGGAGCTAGGAATTTAGGTCAAGGGGGCCCGAGCAAGATTGAAAGTAAAAAATAAATCTAAAAATAAATCTCATATCATTAAAAGAAAGAAAAATAATTAGGATCCGTGGGAAGATTTGCAATATCCACTTCGATATGAGTTCATTTAGGATTTGATCTGGACTCATTATTATGATCAAGATTTTTCATAATCTCAATTAACTACAAATATATATGGCATATCATTAAAATAAATAAAAATAATAATCAATTTATGGTTAAGAATAATTAAATTAAGAGATCAATATAAATACATACAGTTTAAACGTATAATTTGAATTATAAATATATGGTTAAGAATAGTCAAATCAAGAGATCCATATAATTACAAACAGTTTTTTTTTTTTTTTTTTTGGTAGACAGTTTAAACATATAATTTGATTCTTCAAAAATTTAAATAAATAAATAAATCAAAGTAAAAATATTAAGTATGGAATATATCTTTGAATATTTAAACGCAACTCAATGGCTTGAATGCTTTTAAAAACTCAATTTGAATGCCTTTAGAAGCTCAACAAAAACTCTAAGGTACAAACCGAAAGAGATTGGTATCAAAAGATTTTTTTTTTTTTTTTTATATGATGGAAGGCATCAAGCATGTTTTGTTGGTGCCTGTCAACAAAAACTTTTTTGAAATTTTTCTGACAATTTTTTTATCTTTTTTACAGCTTTATCTCATTTTTTTTTTTTTTTTTTCAGTTTTATAAGTAATGCTTGTTGTCTTTTTTTACATTTTTTCTGACATTTTTTTTGTATTTTTTGCACCTTAACATTTCCTTTGTTTATATTATATACACACTTTTTTTTTTCAGAGTTCTATTAGGCTGCTGAGTTCTGATTCCTATTTTGTATAGCAGTAGGTTTTTTTTTTTTCTTTTTTAATCATTACTAAGTGGGACCCATTAGTTTTATATTAGAGTTGCAGTAGAAGTATAAGTCTATTGAGAAAAAGCTGCCATGAAAATTTTTTGTCTTTTGTGTCAAGGGAGCAAATAAGACATTTTAGTTCAATATATTATTATTATTATTATTAGTGAAAATTTTGAAATTTCAAAGGTGCACCTGCCACCCTCTCCTTCCTCCCTTGTCCCTGAGTAGAAATGCTTGAGGGGTGTAAAAAGTAAGAGTTGTAGTTCAAGTCTTTAAGATGAAGATTCACACACATATACACTTAAATTAGAGTAGAGTAGAATTTCTATCTTAAAAAAAATAATAATTAAAAAAAATTTTGATTTTCTCAACATAAAATAAGGTCCATACGTTCTTCTTCCTTAAGAGATAATTGTCTAATTCTTCTAATTAGTGTCATATGTCACTCTTCTTTAAAAGAGAAATAGTTTTTATTTATTTAGCCTTCCACCTAAGCAAATATTTTAATGAATAAGTATTTAATTTTTATTATTTATTTAATAAATAATTTTTTAGGTAACAAAAAAAGTCCAACACTTTATAAAAAGTGTTAGCAGTGGGCCCAGATAAGAACCACTAATAATTGGCTAATGCAATAGTTTATAAAATAGCCTGTGGATGTAGAATTAGTGAATTACTCTGCTAATGACCTAGATTAAAGTCGTGCTTAGTGGATTAAACACCAATAGGAGTTCTCTCTCTCGACTAGCTGCGAGATATCTCTCTCCTTGGGTTTTCCTCAGGGTGTGCTTTTTAAGTTAGATTTGTCCGACTGCGTACACTATGGTTGAAGATGTTATCAACGAGTTAGAGAAGATGAAGTTGACGACGGAGGAGGAAGAAGTGATAACGATACGGGATGAAGATAGGAGGGATGAGATTGAAAGTTGCATGCTCAGTTTGGTAGGCAAGTTTCTCACATGCAAACCGTTTAACAAATGGGCTGCTCTGACTACGTTGAGGCGAGCTTGGGGCGTAGAGGAATCAATGCAGATTGTGGAAGTTGGCTCCAACCTTTTCCAGTTTAAGTTTGAGAAGGAGTTTGATATGGACCGAGTGTTTAAAGGAGGTCCTTGGTCGTTTGATAACCAAGTGCTCATGATGAGAAGGTGGCAGACCAGAATGACTGCGACGAATGTAAAATTTGATTCGGTGGCTATTTGGGTTCAAATATGGGGAGCGCCGTTTGATATGTTCTCATCCAAGGTGGCATTTGAAATTGGGTGTCATCTGGGGGAGGTAGTGGAGGTAGAGAAGCGACAGAAACGGGAAGTACAGAATTTTTTTATGAGAGTCAAGGTTGCTGTTCCGATTTCCAAACCGCTTCGACGGGGTGGCTTCATTGGTGGATCGGATGGTAAGCGGTCTTGGGTTTCCTATAAGTATGAACGCCTTCCATTATTCTACCATTTTTGTGGACTCTTAGGCCATGATTTGAAGCACTGTGCGGAATATTTCGCACTAAGCAAGGATGGTGGAGAGGTAGTGTGTCCGTATGGGGAATGGTTGAGATCAACAGGTGGTCGACCCCGTTCGCCCCCTAGAATGGGCTCGGCCAAGAACCAGTCTCCAAGTAGTGAGGGAACGGCTGAAGCGCAGAATGAGTTTGGTGGCAGTCAAGTGCAGCCGGCGGCGAAGATGGCGCACAATGAAGAAAACCCTACTGGAGGCGACTTGAACGTAAAAGGAAACAACATGATTTCAGGGTCCTCTCTGGATTCTTTGGATCATGTTTCCGTAACGGGTGCAATAACTAAGGAACGGATGGGGCAATATTTATTGGCTGATAACCATGAGGCGCTGACTTCAAATGTTGAGAGTGAATCACTTAATCCAAGTCAGCAACAAGGGGGAATGAGGCAGCCAGAGTCAACAAAAGGGCATGTGGAAGGAAAGGAGCATAATGGGCCTCTTGTTACAAAACAAAAGCCCACTTGGACTAGGCTTATAAGGATGGAGTGTGTGCCGGGTACAAGGAAAAAAGATGAAATTCCAATTACATTGGGGAAAAGAGGAATCCAGGATGTTGAAAATGAAGCAGAAACAGAAACAAGCAGTAAGGGAGGGAAACGTGGTAAACACTCTGAAGATTCTCTAATGGATGAAGCGGCGGGGGTGCAAGAGCACCCTTGCCGAGCACAATGAGGCTATTAAGCTGGAACTGCCAAAGGCTTAGGAACTTTTGGACAGTTCGTAGCCTTCACAAATTGGTGAGGGATCAAGCTCCCACAGCATGTTTCTTGATGGAGACACGCTTAGATAGAGACGGTTTTAATAAACATTGTAGTGATCTTCCTTTTCCGAATAAGTTTATCGTAAAAAAGCCTTATGGGGGAGGAGGGTTAGCTCTTATTTGGAAGATGGAGGTCAAGATGGAGGTAATAAATTTCTCGGATAACCATATATTAGCAAGGGTGGAGGAAGAAGATGGCTTTGTTTGGATGTTAACATGTTTTTATGGGTGGCCCGAAGCAAGTCAAAAGCCACAATCATGGGCTCTCTTGAAGCATATACGTTCCTTTGTTGATGGCCCATGGTGTTGTGTGGGAGATTTCAATGCATTTTACATTCTTCAGAGAAACAAAGTAAGTATCCTCCTCAATTTAAACAAATGGATGATTTTCGTAATTTGTTGGATGAATGTAGGCTGGCTGACTTGGGGTTTGTTGGATATCCTTACACGTGGAATAATAAGAGGCCAGGATTGGAGAATACACAGGAAAGTTTAGATAGGGTGGTGGCCAACACGGGTTGGAGGGAAAAATTTCATGCAAGCTTGGTGACTCACCTTTTTTCTCATGCATCAGATCATCAGCCTTTATTATTACACGCCAAATCTAATATAAGGGGCCATGGTAAAAGTACAAGGAGTTTTAGGTTTGAAGAGGCATGGCTAATGAGGGCTGACTGTGAGGAGGTTATCACGGAGGCGTGGGGGTCTGTGGGTACTTTGGATTCGGGGTTGAGGTGCATGAAGGAGAAAATTAGCAAGTGTGGATTAGTTCTTCAGGCTTGGGGTGCTAGTGATTCCAATCCGGATGTAGCTGAAATTAAGAGATTACAAAAGAAGGTGGAGGAATTAAGTATGGCTGAACCGACAGTTGCAAACAAGTTAGAGTTTTTGGCTGCAAGTAAAATTCTGGATGATTTGCTTCTCAAACAAGAGATATACTGGGCTCAACGGTCTAGGGTTGCTTGGCTGAAGCATGGTGACAAGAATACTAAGTTCTTTCACTCCAAAGCCTCACAAAGGCGGAGGAGGAACTTTATTCATAGGGTGAGAGACAATAATAATATTTGGGTGGAAGAACCAGAAGAGGTGGCGGATGTGGCTATTGAGTACTTTGAGAGTATTTTTCATTCGGGATCATGTCTAAGAATGGCGGAATGTCTCGATGCAGTGAAACAGAAAGTGAACCCAGCAATGCAGGATGTTTTGTCCAGTGATTTTAGTGCAGAAGAAATTAAAGCAGCGTTGTTCCAAATGGGACCAACAAAGGCTCCTGGACCAGATGGTATGAATGCCCTATTTTATTAAAAATATTGGCATATTGTTGGGGATGATGTGGTTGCTGTTGTTCTTAATTTTTTGAATTCAGGTAACATGATTCCTGAAATTAATTATACTCATATAGTTCTTATTCCGAAGATGAAGTCTCCTGAAAAAATTTCTGATTTTAGACCTATTAGCCTTTGTAACGTAATTTACAAAATTATTTCAAAAGTGTTAGCTAACAGACTGAAACAGATACTTCCTCAGCTGATTGCCCCTACTCAAAGTGCTTTTGTTCCAAGCAGACTTATAACTGACAATGTGTTAGTGGCATATGAAACTTTGCATGCTATGCACTGCAAAAAATCAGGGAAGAAGGGGTCACTAGCTTTGAAATTGGATGTAAGTAAGGCATATGATCGGGTTGAATGGGAGTTCTTGAAAGGTATAATGGTCAGGTTGGGCTTTCCTTCGATATGGATTGAGAGGGTGATGTGTTGTGTATCTACGGCCTTATTCTCAGTCTGTATAAATGGCAAAGCATATGGAAACATTAATCCTTCGAGAGGACTCCGACAAGGAGACCCACTGTCCCCTTACTTATTCTTGTTATGTGCGGAGGGGTTTTTAACTTTATTGGAAAAATCAGAAAATTGAGGGAGGCTCAAGGGGGTGGCTGTTTGTAGGAATGCACCAAGTATATCCCACTTACTATTTGCAGACGACTCATTGCTATTTTGCCAGGCAACTTATGAGGAAGTGCAGTGTATTACAGATATTCTTAAGTTATATGCTGATTCATCTGGTCAATGTATCAATTTTGAAAAATCATCCATGTTTTTTAGCAGAAACACACCTGGGAGGCAAAGAGAACTTGTAAAAAAGATGTTGGGGGTTAAGGATGTGGAAAAATTTGAGACATACTTAGGATTGCCCACGCTTTTAGGGCGATCAAAATACCAAGCTTTCTCCTTTTTGAAGGATAGAGTTTGGAAAAAGTTGCAAAGTTGGAAAGGAAAAATGCTATCGAGAGCCGGAAAAGAAGTACTCATTAAAGCCGTTGCCCAATCCATACCCACATACACAATGGGTGTATTTCTAATTCTTGCAAAGCTTTGCCATGAACTTAATGCTTTATGCGCTAGGTTTTGGTGGGGTCAAACGGGAGATGAAAGGAAGATTCATTGGAAAAATTGGGGGGTATTATGTCAACCTAAAAAAGAAGGTGGTATAGGTTTCCGTGATTTGCAGGACTTCAATATGGCAATGCTTGCCAAGCAAGGGTGGAGATTAATCCAACAAAAAGATTCTCTGCTATACAGGTGTTTTAAGGCACGATACTTCACATGGTTTAATTTTTTGAATGCTCCGGATGTTCCTAACAGCTCATATGTGTGGAAGAGCCTAATGGCAGCATAACCTATTCTGAAAAAGGGGTGTTGTTGGAGGGTGGGTGATGGGTCTGAAATTAGGGTCACCTCAGATAAGTGGATTCCGAATCAAGTCACAAACCGGGTTCTGTATCCACTTGTGGAGGAGGAGTGGGAGTGGCGTGTCTCGGATCTCCTTGACAGTAGCACAAACTCTTGGGACCGCGTGGAGGTAGTGGCTAAATTCCAGAGATTAGATGCAGAGGCTATTCTTCAAATTCCTTTAAGCCGTAGACATGTTCCTGATGCGATTTTCTGGCTTCACACAATAAGTGGGGAGTATTTGGTGAAATCCGGATATCACACAGCGAGAGCAATTTCTAAGCTAGAAGCTGACAAGGGGGAGAGCTCTGGGGGGATGTTTGGAGGCTCGGTTTGGGCGAAGTTATGGAAGCTCAAGATCCCAAATAAGATTAAAGTGTTTGGATGGAGAGCGTGCCTTAATATCCTGCCTACACAAGAGAACTTGGCACGGAGAAGGATTATTGAGGATGCCAAGTGTGGGGTCTGTTTTTTGACTGCGGAAACAGAGTACCATGCACTGTAGGAGTGCGGACTGGCCCAGGACATATGGGCTGGTTGCACGAGATGCTTGCAAAAGGGAACGGTGGGTCATGGTGATTTGCTCCGGCTGGTTGAAGAATTGCATGAGAGATTATCTAATGAGGAGCTCGAACTGTTCTGGGTTCAAAGTTGGTTAATTTGGAATCAACGGAATTCCATTCTGCATGGGGGTGTAATCCAAGACCCGGCTAGATTGAACCAAAGGGCTAGAGACTATTTGGAGGAGTTTCGGGTAGCTCAGGTACAGCTGGGCATAGCGACGAACACGGTCTTTGTGCAGTCATGGAAACCTCTAATGGGTTTGCTCTACAAGTTGAATTTTGATGCTGTGATTTTCTCAAACATCAACTCCACGGGATTTGGGGTGGTTATCCGTAACAATATGGGGGAGGTTTTGGCTGCTCTGTCTGCGAAAGGACCGGCTGTTATTGACAGCGAGGAGGTGGAAGTGCTCGCGTGTAGAAGAGCTCTAGAATTTGCAGTAGACGTTGGCTTCATGGAATTGGAGGTTGAGGGTGATAATGCCACGGTTATGAGGTCTCTGGCTTCTTTGCGTCCTATAAAGTCCAGACTTGGCAACGTGTATGGGGATGTTTGGGTGTTGGCATCTGGCTGTAGGAGTTTGTCATTCAGTTGGGTCAATCGTAGTGTTAACAGGGTGGCGCACTCTTTGGCTAGGCATGCACAGTTGATAGATGAGGATATTTGTTGGTTAGAGGAGGCTCCACCTCCAGTTGTTGAGGCATTGTATAAGGATTTAGCTTCTTTCAATATTTAATAATATGATTGGTCCAGTTTCAAAAAAAAAAAAATGGCAAACCAAAAGCCAAAAGGCAAGATAGTTTTCTAAAAGAGTTCATCGGAGATATTTTTGTCCTGATACACTCCAAACAAAAATAAGAAGAAAAAGGAAAGGAAATATAGAGATACATTGAATTAAATTGTCTATGAGATGGAAATTTATACAACTTCACATTATACAGATTAAGCACACTGTCTTAAAATTCAATAGTTAACAAATTAGGGCTAAATCTCTCTAAAACCAATGTTTCAAAATATTTATGAAAAAAAAAATATCCCAGATAATAATCAATTTCTCAAAAAACTCTGGATACCTATGTCAAAAAAATATAAATAACTGATTATAATCATTTAATCTAACACTCTCCCTTCACATATGTTGGCTTGAGCATGTCCTTATTAAGTTTGACCCAAAAATTAGAATTTTATTTTTAAAAATGGTAGATTTAATCATTTAATTTAATACTCTTCCTTCACATGTGGGTTTAAACATGCCTTTATTAAGTTTGACCCAACATATAAAAAAAAAAAATATATATATATATATATATATTAAACCGGATAGAAGATAAAGACAAAATCTTTTGCTCAAATACCATAATAAATGATCAATTATTCTAAAAAATTAAACTATTAAGAAATGGTAGATTTAATCAATCAATCAAATCATTACTCTAGACTGCAAAATAATTTGTTATTAGGCTAAAATGCACCTTACATGCACTTGGAGTCTTGGAGGCCATGTTTTGTGTTTATTCGCTTGCCGAACTTGAGTTTTGTGAGGTTGACTTGTTTTGTTGAATCTTGAAAATAAGCACTTAATTGAAATCTCCCCCCCCCCCCCCCCCCCTCCTCTTTTTATTTTTGGGTATAACGGAGTATTATATTATAAAATAGGGTTCATGCATGCTATGTGATCATGTTATATCAGTTATACTTAACAGAATTAAGATTAATAGGTAAATTTGGAGATTTTCCAAATCTCATAGGTCAATAATACAAAATTAATAGCATAAAGATATCATTTTGCAATTGACCAAAACCCTAAAGGGTCTTTTTACATTTTGTTCTCTTTTTATTTTGTTCAAGATATTCATCAATTAATATTTTCATCAATAGTGATTCCTAATTTTAGACATCAATTAATATAGATCTTGGGAGTCTTTGGAAGATTCGATTTTTTTTTTGTTGATATTAATTCATGATAAAGCGCCTATCAACTATTTATTCGATTGATAATGTAATTTCAGCATTTAGTTCAGCAATTATGATATCATCTAACATACTAAAATAACTATCACCAATAGTAGGAGATGTAAGAGTTGATACATAAAATAAATTTTATTTGACTGATAATCATATAAAAACAAAGTACCGTTTAACAATTTGATATAATTATGATGCTAAACAAGCACCAGTATCAGGGGAGGCGGCACTTGTTGTTCAGGGGTTCAAATGAACCCCCTGACTTCCAAAAAAAAATATTTTTTATTAGTTTATTTTATTCTTAAAAATATTTTTGCATACATTGGTTGAAATCTTGCACACCTTGATCATAGATTAGTACAACCTAAAACTAAACAACAATTAGACATTTAGTGTATTATTTATGTTAGTATGTAATTGAAGAAAAAAATAGTAAAGTTAGCAATTTTTCGTCTAATATTTATGTATTTATACATGGATGAATATGGATGTGTGGGTTAATAAATAATATAGTGTTAGTGGGTTGCATTTTGTCATTTTAGTTTAAGGACAATGTTTAGCTACAAAATTGGTTGTACCCTAAGGTTACAACCTTACTCAATAAAATAAACATTATTACATATTTTGAAAATATAATCGTTGAATTCATGTTCTTTAAGCTCTTAATACATATGTCAAAATTTGTGTCAATTAGATATTATTTATTATATAATCTATAAGCTTATATTTTATGCATAATTTTAAACTACAAAAATTTGCAATTTAAACAATTTATTGATAACATAGCTATTGATCTTTAATTTTCTAGAAATTTTGCAAGCATGGAGGATATAAGAATAAGATGTAATCCAATGGTGGATTTGTCAAAATTCGCCTCTAACAAAAAGATATTGAGTAAGATTGTAGTTTTAGGCTACAACCAATTTTATAGCTAAAATTTTGTTCTTAGTTTAAAATATTTTTATAAAACAATGACAACTGCATAAAAATAAATAAATGTTATACAAACTTAACAAAATAAAATAGTCACACCTAGCTACATTGACAATTAAAAAAAAAAAAAACTAATAATGAACTATCATGTAATGATTTTAAAATATGAAAACCCGTAGAAGTTGTAAAATTCCATTTTTTTGCATTTTTTTTTTTACTTGATATATAAAAGTTTTTTGTATTAAATTTTATTTTATTTAAATTTCTTAATGACACTCTTGAAAAAAAAAAATCTTAGAGCCGCCACTGACCAGTATGTTTTGAACACACAACCTTCCCCATGCAGATTTTTCCCACACTGAAAAAGGGAGATTGCACAATGCGCCCCTTATCCAATCCATGTGCCGTGTTCCCATCCCTAACCTATACATGCCAACCTTCCCAATCATATTCCATTTATCTGTAATCGCAAAGGCAAGATCTTTCTATCCCTATATGTAAAAGAGGGAATAGCCCGGCAATAGTGTTTTGCTGAGCACCATTTGAAATTACTTTTTCGTTCATAATACTTTATTGTGTACGCTCCACCTTTAACATAGGGGGTTTCGGTAACTATACTTGCACTAGTCTCCAACTATTTCCTTAATAAACATGTCAGAGTAAAAGAAGTCAGGAAGGTTTTCCAAAAAACTAGTACCTAAGCTAAGAAAGGGAAGCATAAAAGAATGACTGGAATCTCTCTTACATGATGAAGCTTGGCAAGTACTTTGGCCGCATAACAAGAAGCAAACAAGTTAGACAAAGAAATCTATAGCAAGTAGGAAACAGTAATGTGATAAATTTGCACATGCAAGAAGAAGCCCCCGCCCCAAGAAATCAGTTGGGAGTTTAGGACATACTTCCTAGGTCTAGAGGTCTCATCATTAAATATTATTGATGTAGAACTGACAGCACAGACCTCCTTGGAGCAGCAAAGACGCCATAAGTCACAATGCAAGATCAAGGGGTGCGCCAGTAAAAGCCATCGAGTGACAATGTTGGAATTGCATGAAATTTGGCAGGTTGAAGGGAAATATCATTCTGATCTAGACTCATTTTCAAGGGCTGCCCAAATTTAGGTGAATTCCTTTATTAAAGCTCGAAAACAGTATTTTTACTATTTTTGGTAATATTTGTTTTTCCCTAATAACATTTAATTTAAAAGTCAGANGCCCCCTTGCCATATACACCAGGACAAGCTGATGCAGCCTCTAGTGGCGCGTCCTTTGGTCCTTGAAAGTAGCCATTTCCAAATGGGTTCGTAGTTGTACCAGCCAAGAGGCTAGCCAGGTTGATGACCATCCCGTCTAGACCGACATCGTTGTTGGGTGCAACCAAAGGTTGGCTCTGGGGTCCATAGATGGGCTGGTGGAATGGCCACGCGCATTGACCTGGGCATTGAGTCTCCGAGTTTCCAACCCAAATGTAAGCAAATTTATAGCTTTTGCCTTGAACTGATGCACCCTTTGAAGATCCATGGGTACCACATTTGCTCATACAGAAACCTTCAACTACCACGTCATCTGATGTCAAAACCACGTTAATTGCATTTTTATGGGCACCCTTTGATGCCAACTGTTCTATGTGCTGATTTGAGAGTGATTTGCCTAAGGAGTAAGTCTCATCAATGATCTGGGTACCCATTGAGAGCACAAGACTAGAGGGCTTCTTTGAGTTAATTAGGTGGTAATATTTCTCAGTGGTTTTCCACCAGGTGGCAACAGAGGGTTGGGCTTTTGTGGGTGTGGAAGTAGAAAGAGAGGCAATGAAATCTGAGATAATAGTTCTTTGTGTGGGCTTGAATTTGCCGTACCAGATGAGATTGATGGAGATTTTTCCAGAAAGAAGAGCACCATTGTGGTATTGGAAGAGCAAAGGCTGTTGGGTTTCAGCTGAATCAGCAAGTCTCCTTGCTGCTAAGTTGAAATGGAAGAAAGAGATTACTAGAACTAGCTGTAGTATCAGGTGTGTGGAAACTAAAGAGGCCATGACAAATTTGAGGATGTTATCTCAGTTGAGGTGTTTACTGACTACTAAAGATTGAGAAATTGAGAATTGAAAAAGTAAGAAGCTGAGAATATGATGTGAAGATGTGAGTGATTGTGAAGAAGAAGAATTGTGAGCGGATATATATAGTGCCCAAAGTATGGGTGAGAAACTACAAGGAAAGGAGTGAGCAGTGGCAGTGTGATGCCAGCCAGATATCACATAACGCGTTGTGTTTTTTTAATCAATTTGTGTTGAGTTTTCCTAAGTATCGCTTTCAACCGAATCTACTTTCGAGTCAATAACATTACAGATATAGGACAGCTAAGGGGAATAGGGACAATTTAGACAGCCGAATGAGGATGTAAGGGGACAAGATTGAGCGCATCTTGTCTTGACTTATACGAGGAAAGGAATTTATAAAACTGATCTCAGGATAGTGCGTACTCAGCAAAACCTCTGATACTGCATGTGAAACCAGATGTATGTCTCCTACCACTTTTCGTTCCTTTTTTTAATAAAAAATTTTAGCTGATGCACGTCCCCCATTAATCCTAGTCCCCAGTTAATTAGGGTTGTCCAGATTGATCCGATAATCCGATTCACCTGAAGAACCAACAAGAACCGACCCAAATTCGGCCGATTCGACTGCTCCGGCGGGTTGGCGGCGGATCTTCACCACCAAAAACTGATTCCGGTCGGTCGGTTTTGGTTTTCCTCCCTTGAAACTCAAAAAACCCGAACCGACCGAATGTTTCCAGATTCTAGCCAAAATTTCCAGATCCTGGCAAAAAATTTCTAGAATCCGGCAATAATTTTACAGAATTCGGCGAAAAAACTCAGATTCTGGCAATATTTCCCTTAGATCCAGTGAGATTTTGACTGGATCTGGCAAAATCTCATTAAATCCGGTGAGATTTTCGCAGAATCTGGTGAAATCTCACCGGATCTAAGGCAAATATAGCCGGAATCTGGGTTTCTTCGCCGGATCTGTGTTTTTTTCACTGTTTTCTTGCCGTCTTCTCAAATCTAGGACTCTGACCGACTTGCCCGCCACTCATTGATGGTTTGAACCGACCGACCCGATTACTCCGGCGGGTCGGCGGCGGGTGCATTTTTTTCCCACCCGATTTTTGGCTGGTCAGTTTCGAGTTGGGCACAAACACGACCCGAACCGACCCGTGGACAGCCCTACCGTTAATCTTAGAATTAATTATCGGTATAATTCAGTCTAATTCTAATGAGATCAACAACTTGTGCTATTGTGAGGGGTCAACGAAAACTAGTGAGTTCATATAATTTTCCATGGGTAAAAAGTATTCACAAATTATAGTCGCACAAGTTAACCAATTGTAAAATTTGTTAAGAGTAAATATCATCAACATTGAGCAATTAAATAAACCAAATCAGTAAGGAGAAACAATAAGAGATAAGAATACCTACAAAGGTTTGGCTTAAGAATCAAATGTCTCAATTTTAGTTCTCTTTAAATATTGAGGAGGTTTGGGCCACTGGTTAACTTATTAAGCTTACCTTTGGGGAGGGCAGGGAGGCGAACAAATGTGGATACCAGCTGGTTAGGAGATGGGCTATGTAATCAAGGGAAATTACAAATTGGCAAATAAATAATTGTTTCCTTTCTTTATCTTTGTTGTGCTAATATATATTTCTTGATTAATAGATTTGTGCTGAAACTACTGAATCAGAAAGAAATGGTTAATGGATTGCAAGAAATAGAGACCACATTGGAGCCATGTGAATTTATAATGAGAAAGCAGTTTGATGGTCATTTTCAAAACAGAGCTCGTGAAGAGCAAATAAGCCACTAGAATTTAATCACACTGACATATTCGAAAAACATGTGAACTTGTCTCAACCAGCAGATATAGTTATTCCCTTTATACAAATTGGCAAATAAATAATTGTTTCCTTTCTTTATCTTTGTTGTGCTAATATATATTTCTTGATTAATAGATTTGTGCTGAAACTACTGAATCAGAAAGAAATGGTTAATGGATTGCAAGAAATAGAGACCACATTGGAGCCATGTGAATTTATAATGAGAAAGCAGTTTGATGGTCATTTTCAAAACAGAGCTCGTGAAGAGCAAATAAGCCACTAGAATTTAATCACACTGACATATTCGAAAAACATGTGAACTTGTCTCAACCAGCAGATATAGTTATTCCCTTTATGTTTGTTGATGATTATTCTAAAGTGAAGTTGGTGTTGTTTCGTTTTGTTTTGTTTTTTTGTTTTGCCAGAAAGAAAAATCAAGGAAGAAAGAAGCCTTTTTTTTTTTGAAAGGAAGAAAGAAGCCTTTGTTCTTAGCGTTGTAGTTTTTTTTTGATGACTTAATTTTAATGGTGACTTAATTTCAAGATGCAAAGTGAGTTACGGATACATCATATTTTGGGTATTGAAGTATATCAAACAAAACTTGAAGATTTTAATTTCTCAAATGAAATATGCAAACTATTCTTAATAAATTTTTTATGGTCAAGTACAAATTAGTTTCTACTCCTTTGGTTGCGAATGAGATAGTGTGGAAAAGCCAATGCTGTAAAAAGTATTGAACTCCAGTTGGTAAACTCATGTATCTCACGGCTATTAGACTGAACATTGTTTGTTGCCAATTTACCTTCTCGATTAACGAAAAACCAAATCAGAATCATTTTAGAGTTGGAAGAAATTTATGAGATGCTAACAGTTACGGGGGACTTTATTTTTTTTGGGGTTAAGAAAATACAGGGGACACTTACTATGGGATCTTGGATAGGGGTGCTGAAGGTTTAGGACTAATCATTTGATTATTCTGAAGTTGATTGGATTGAATGTTTAGATGATATGAGTATAGTGGCTATGTTTTTGCCTTTGATTTATGGCATTTGCTCATGGACTTCAAGTGTGTTACAAAACATAGTGGCGCAATCTTTAGATGATATGAAAAGTACAAATGACCATTTTTTTTCTCTGTTAATTTAGGCATTTGCTGGCGGACTTCAATGAAACAAAACATAGTGGCACAATCTTTAGATGATAACAAAATTACAATTGACAACTGGCTATGCTTTTTTTCTCTTCATTATGGCATTTGCTGAAAGGAAAAATAGCGACAAAATGTACAGATAAAGCAAATTCACAAGCGGTATGGCTAAGAAAGATTTTTAAAGATCAATGGGAAAAGAGACTAGCTGCTAGTTGATATAATTATTAATTACCAAGACACTTACAAAGGAAAGATTCTGTTATCTAAGACAAATTATTGGAGTTGTAAAGAAAATGAATTTAGGGGAAATGTTGGAGAATAAAATGCATTTTCGAGTATTCATTGAATTTCTTAAGTGTTCTATCATCTATGTACATTTCCAGGTTGTAATTTTGCTTTGGTGACTGATTGTGTCTAAATAGAGAAGTTATATGTAAGTCTTTTCAATTTTATAGTGTTAAATATTAGCATTGATACACCATGTTAAATATGCTAGTATGGATACGGAAGCGAAAGCATAAAGTATAGAACACAATAACACATGAGGGTTACGTGGTTCAGCCTAACAGCCTACATCTACGGAGGAAACCCTAAAGGGCTACATCAATAATATATTATAGTGTAGTACAAATCCTGTAATACAATGAATTATAACATGTGTATATATAGTAGACTAAACCGTAGACTAATAGACTTTTAGTACAAGTAGGAGACTTAGCTTGCATACAAAGTAGACTTAGGCTTGGGCCTATGCTAATGGGCTAATATATCTCTAACACCCCCTCTCAAACTCAAGATAGAATTTTGATGAAATCTTGAGATTTGATAAAATTGAGAAGGTTCCTTGAATGAAATTTGGCCCTGTGACGGTAAGGCAATGGTCTTGCAGTGTTGATGCGACTTCTAACGGTGGCTTGACTATGCCGGAGAGTTTTGATGGCAGCAGTAGGAAGCCAAAGAAGATGAACACAGGAAAAAATACACCGAGAAAGACAAAGATTACTCTTAAATATACCGCAAGGACAGAAAACCATGGCCACAAGAAGGTGGCTCTGATACCATGTTAAATATTAGCATTGATACACCATGTTGAATATGCTAGTATGGATGCGGAAGCGAAAGCATAAAGTATAGAATACAATAACATACGAGGGTTACGTGGTTCAGCCTAACGGCCTACATCCACGGAGGAAACCCTAAAGGGCTACATCAATAATATATTATAGTGTAGTACAAATCCTGTATTACAATGAATCATAACATGTGTATATATAGTAGATTAAACCCTAGACTAATAGACTTCTAGTACAAGTAGGAGACTTGGCTTGCACATAAAGTAGAATTAGGCTTGAGCCTATGCTAATGGGCTAATATATCTCTAACACACCCTCTCAATTTAAAGATGGAAGTTTGATGAAATCTTGAGATTTGATAAAATTGAGAAGGTCCCTTGAATGAAATTTGGCTCTGTGACGGTAAGGCAAAGGTCTTGCAGTGTTGATGTAACTTCTGACGGTGGCTTGACTATGCCGGAGAGTTTTGACGGCAGTAGTAGGAAGCCAAAGAAGATGAACGCAGCGAAAAATACACCGAGAAAAATAAAAATTGCTCTTAAATATACCTCAAGGACAGAAAACCATGGCCACAAGAAGGTGGCTCTAATACCATGTTAAATATTAGCATTGATACACCATGTTGAATATGCTAGTATGGATGCGGAAGTGAAAGCATAAAGTATAGAACACAATAACACACGAGGGTTACGTGATTCAGCCTAACGGTCTACATCCACGGAGGAAACCCTAAATGGCTACATTAATAATATATTATAGTGTAGTACAAATCCTGTAATACAATGAATTATAACATGTGTATATATAGTAGACTAAACCGTAGACTAATAGACTTTTAGTACAAGTAGGAGACTTAGCTTGCATACAAAGTAGACTTAGGCTTGGGCCTATGCTAATGGGCTAATATATCTCTAACACCCCCTCTCAAACTCAAGATAGAATTTTGATGAAATCTTGAGATTTGATAAAATTGAGAAGGTTCCTTGAATGAAATTTGGCCCTGTGACGGTAAGGCAATGGTCTTGCAGTGTTGATGCGACTTCTAACGGTGGCTTGACTATGCCGGA
This sequence comes from Quercus suber, assembly GCF_002906115.3. Classification (NCBI taxonomy): domain Eukaryota; kingdom Viridiplantae; phylum Streptophyta; class Magnoliopsida; order Fagales; family Fagaceae; genus Quercus; species Quercus suber. The sequence goes on along the minus strand of NW_027069646.1, from coordinate 689,495 downwards.
GAGTTTTGATGGCAGCAGTAGGAAGCCAAAGAAGATGAACACAGGAAAAAATACACCGAGAAAGACAAAGATTGCTCTTAAATATACCGCAAGGACAGAAAACCATGGCCACAAGAAGGTGGCTCTGATACCATGTTAAATATTAGCATTGATACACCATGTTGAATATGCTAGTATGGATGCGGAAGCGAAAGCATAAAGTATAGAATACAATAACACACGAGGGTTACGTGGTTCAGCCTAACGGCCTACATCCACGGAGGAAACCCTAAAGGGCTACATCAATAATATATTATAGTGTAGTACAAATCCTGTATTACAATGAATCATAACATGTGTATATATAGTAGATTAAACCCTAGACTAATAGACTTCTAGTACAAGTAGGAGACTTGGCTTGCACATAAAGTAGAATTAGGCTTGAGCCTATGCTAATGGGCTAATATATCTCTAACACACCCTCTCAATTTAAAGATGGAAGTTTGATGAAATCTTGAGATTTGATAAAATTGAGAAGGTCCCTTGAATGAAATTTGGCTCTGTGACGGTAAGGCAAAGGTCTTGCAGTGTTGATGTAACTTCTGACGGTGGCTTGACTATGCCGGAGAGTTTTGACGGCAGTAGTAGGAAGCCAAAGAAGATGAACGCAGCGAAAAATACACCGAGAAAAATAAAAATTGCTCTTAAATATACCTCAAGGACAGAAAACCATGGCCACAAGAAGGTGGCTCTAATACCATGTTAAATATTAGCATTGATACACCATGTTGAATATGCTAGTATGGATGCGGAAGTGAAAGCATAAAGTATAGAACACAATAACACACGAGGGTTACGTGATTCAGCCTAACGGTCTACATCCACGGAGGAAACCCTAAATGGCTACATTAATAATATATTATAGTGTAGTACAAATCCTGTATTACAATGAATTATAACATGTGTATATATAGTAGACTAAACCCTAGACTAATAGACTTCTAGTACAAGTAGGAGACTTGACTTGCACATAAAGTAGAATTAGGCTTGGGTCTATGCTAATAGGCTAATATATCTCTAACACCCCCTCTCAAACTAAAGATGGAAGTTTGATGAGATGTTGAGATTTGATAAAATTGAGAAGGTCCCTTGAATGAAATTTGGCTCTGTGACGGTAAGGCAATGGTCTTGCAGTGTTGATGCGACTTCTGACGGTGGCTTGACTATGTCGGAGAGTTTTGACGGTAGCAGTAGGAAGTCAAAGAAGATGAACGCAGTGAAAAATACACCGAGAAAGACAAAAATTGCTCTTAAATATACTGCAAGGACAGAAAACTATGGCCACAAGAAGGTGGCTCTGATACCATGTTAAATATTAGTATTGATACACCGCGTTGAATATGCTAGTATGGATGCGGAAGCGAAAGCATAAAGTATAGAATATAATAACACACGAGGGTTACGTGGTTCAGCCTAACGGCCTACATCCACGGAGGAAATCTTAAAGGGTTACATCAATAATATATTATAGTGTAGTACAAATCCTGTGTTACAATGAATCATAACATGTGTATATATAGTAGACTAAACCCTAAACTAATAGACTTCTAGTACAAGTAGGAGACTTGGCTTGCACATAAAGGTGAATTAGGTTTGGGCCTATGCTAATGGGCTAATATATCTCTAACACCCCCTCTCAAACTCAAGATGGAAGTTTGGTGAAATATTGAGATTTGATAAAATTGAGAAGGTCCCTTGAATGAAATTTGGCTTTGTGACGGTAAGACAATGGTCTTGCAGTGTTGATGCGACTTCTGACGGTGGCTTGACTATGCCGGAGAGTTTTGACGGCAGCAGTAAGAAGCCAAAGAAGATGAACGTAGCGAAAAATACACCGAGAAAGATAAAGATTGCTCTTAAATATACCGTAAGGACAGAAAACTATGGCCACAAGAAGGTGGCTCTGATACCATGTTAAATATTAGCATTGATACACCATGTTGAATATGTTAGTATGGATGCGGAAGCGAAAGCATAAAGTATAGAACACAATAACACATGAGGATTACGTGGTTCAGCCTAACGGCCTACATCCACGGAGGAAACCTTAAAGGGCTTCATCAATAATATATTATAGTGTAGTACAAATCCTGTGTTACAATGAATCATAACATGTGTATATATAGTACACTAAACCCTAGACTAATAGACTTCTAGTACAAGTAGGAGACTTAACTTGCACCAGTGGCGGAGCCAGGATTTTAGTCTAGAGGGGGCAAAATTAAAAGATGATATTAAAAGTGAAATTAATCTAAAAAATATTAATCAACAATAATAACAAAATAAATAAACAATTGTAAGCAAATATGAATATATTTCATATTATTGAAATAAATAAACAAAATTAACCAATTCATAGCTACTAAAAATTTACAAACTGATGGAGTAAGAATGTGATTAGTGTTACTTAAAAAATATAATGAATAAATGTTTGAAATGATTTTTTTGTGATTTGTAACATGTCAATTTGTAAGACATAAGTTGTAAAATTTGTAGTATTTCTAGTATCATTCAAGGATAAAATACTGTGAAAGTATCATAAATAGTAAAAATAGTGTAAATAATGATATAAAATAAAAAATAAAAAATAGTGAAATAGGTGCAAGTTGTAGTAGGACAAGACAAAATCAATAGTTTGGTCACTTTCAACAAGTAAAAGTCATTCTTTCATTTTTTTTTTTTTTGTTTCCTCCATGTCAGTATATAACTACTTTAAACTACTATTATTAAAAATTTTGAGGAGTCAGGGGGGGCAGGTGCCCCCCTCTGGCTCCGCCAGTGACTTGCACACAAAGTAGAATTAGGCTCGGGCCTATGCTAGTAGGCTAATATATCTCTAACATATAGAAATAATTCTACAATTATCCAATGAGAATGAAAGTATATATTCTGCATGCTGGATGTGTAAGTCTCGATCATGAAATTAACTATGCAATTGCTTCTTTATTTTTAGCTTTTACAGTAATATTCATGAGCAAGGCAACTTAACCAAAAGGTTTTTCCCTCTCTTACAATCAGCAGGAGAACTCTAACCCAGGTTCCTCTCAATGGCAGAACTTAATGATCCCATTGAACTACAAGGCCCGTGACTTCATTTTTTATTTTTGGTTTCTTTTGCTGAAAACTTTATTTAATTTTTTTTTCTTTTTAATCTAACTTAAATACACAATTTTTTTTTTTACATATTTTACAATTGCAGAAGTAACTACGCGACGACGTGGACACAAAATTTTTCATAAATCCACCATGTTTATTCTATGACTGATTAATTTTGTTGTATCAATTAATGCTATTCACTTAGCTCTTTTTTTATGGCGAACTTCAATAATTAAAAGAATCACAAGCTTACGAATAGATTATAAAAGAATATTGGAATTTCATTATCTGACCGTAATACAAATGAATCAATAAATCAAAGAATTTATCTATCTCTCGATTCTATTGTCTAAGACATTTTTTGTATACAATAACGCGTAGGCACGTTTCATAATCATCCCTCAGACCAGAGTTGAACAAGATTTTGTAGATGGGTCAAAGAGAGCTGGAAGCAAGTATTTCCTTCCATTGCCACCATTTGCATTATAGCTAGCACCTGTTGTTGGGTCAACCAAGAGTTCCCCAGCATAGCCAGGGTAAGCCCCCTTGCCATACACACCAGGACAGGCCGATGCAGCCTCTAATGGCGCGTCCTTCGGTCCTTGAAAGTAGCCATTTCCAAATGGGTTTGTAGTTGTACCAGCCAAGAGACTGGCCAGGTTGATGACCATGCCGTCCAGACCCACATCGTTGTTGGGAGCAACAAGGGGAGGGCTCTGGGGTCCATATATGGGCTGGTGAAATGGCCAAGCACATTGACCTGGGCATTGAGTCTCCGAGTTTCCAACCCAAATGTAAGCAAATTTGTAGCTTTTGCCTTGAACAGATGCAGCTTTTGAAGATCCATGGGTTCCACATTTGCTCATACAAAAGCCTTCAACTGCCACATCAGCTGATGTTAGAACCACGTTAATGGCATTTTTATGGGCACCCTTTGATGCCAACTGTTCTATTTGCAGATTTGAGAGTGATTTGCCTAAGGAGTAAGTCTCATCAATAATCTGAGCACCCATTGAGAGTAAAAGAGTGGAGGCCTTCTTTGAGTTGCTGAGGTGGTAGTATTTCTCGGTGGTTTTCCACCAGGTGGCAACAGAGGGTTGAGATTTTGTGGGTGTGGAAGTAGAAAGAGAGGCAATGAAATCTGAGATAATAGCTCTTTGTGTGGGCTTGAATTTGCCATACCAGACGAGATTGACGGAGATTTTTCCAGTAAGAAGAGGGCCATTGTGGTATTGGAAGGGTAAAGGTTGGGTTTCAGCTGAACTAGCAAGTCTCCTTGCTGCCAAGATGAAATGGAAGAAAGAGATTAGTAGAACTAGCTGTAGTAATAGGTGTGTGTAAACTAAAGAAGCCATGATGAATTTTAGAGGTGCAATCTCTGTTGAGGTGTTTACTAAGTTCTAAAGATAAGAAGTCTAAAGATAAGAAGTTGAGAACTGAGAAAGTAAGAAGCTAGACTATACTGTTGAGACCGGGTTGTGGAGAAGAAGCATTGTGAGTGAAATATATATAGTGCTGCGCAAAAGTTTGGGTGAGAAACTACAAGGAAGGGATTGAATAGCGGCAGTGAGACGCCAGCGTGATAACGCGTTGTATTTTAATCAATATGCGTGCAACCTCTTTTTTTTTCAGCCTCACTTTCATGTTACAGCTGAATCCGCTTTCAAGTCAATTTGATAACAGGTGTATGCCAGCTAAGGGGAATAGGACAAACTTTAATATGAGGAAGGAATGGATTAAAAATGTCCTACGATGGTGCATGTTATTCTAGAGATATCCAAATATGTCTGACTTTTTACTTCGTTTCTATTGGTTTTTTTTGGGATAAATTTGATTAATAGATTTAAGTCATGGGTTGAAACTACTGAATCAGAAAGAAATGGTTAATGGATTGCATGAAATAGAGACCACATTGGAGCCATGTGAATTTATAATGAGAAAGCAATTTGATGGTCATTTCCAAAACGGACCTCATCGAGAGCAAATAAAGCCACTAGAGTTTATTCATACTGACATATTCGAAAAACATGTGAACTTGTCTCGACCAGCAGATATAGGTATTCCCTTTATGTTTGTTGATGATTATTCTTAATTGAAGTTGGTGTTGTTTTGTTTTTGTTTTACCGGAAAGAAAAATCAAGGAAGAAAGAAGCCTTTGGTCTTAACGTTTTAGTTTATTTTGATGACTTAATTTTTAATGGTAATAATGAGAATATGATTCAAGAATTCGACAAAGGCATGATGCAAAGTGAGTTAGAGTATTTCCAATGGGAATTGTAAATGTCATATGTTAGCAATATTTAGCATCAAGTCTTAAAAGTACTTAACAGCTGGTCTGCTAAACTTGTAGTATTTGTAATTTTTTTACAATACTGCTACAATACCGTTTTATTTTTATGACGATATTGTAGCATCTTGGATAAATATTTTATTATTTGTTCTCTCTCTCTCAGGCACTCAGTTTTCTTCTTCTTCTTCTTCTTCTTCCCCCTCTGATTCTATCTCTATCTTCATCCTCACTCCCTCTCTCACATCTCTATGTCTTCTTCTTTTAAGCATGCCACCGAAGCTGGGTTGGAGGTCGGTGAGGCACAGCATGGAGATCGGCGTACCCTCCAATTTTTTTTTTTTTTTTTTCATCCTCACTCCCTCTCTCACATCTCTATCTTCTTCTTTTAAGCATTCCACTGGAGTTGGGTTGGAAGTCGGCATGGGCACGGCATGGAGATCGATGTGGGCGTGGTGTGGTGTATGGAGTGGTGAGATCGATGTCGTGTGCCTTGCGGTGGTGTGTGAATTGTAGGTGGATTTTGGTTTGATTTCTGGTATCTCACGGTGGTAATGGGTTTGATTTCCGATGGGTTTTGATGTGAATTTTTCTTTAATTTTTTGTGGGTTTCTGTCCATGGTGGTGGTGGGTGTGCTGTTGTCGTGGATTTGTCGTGGTGGTTTTTTCTTTGATTTTTTTTTTTTTTTTTTGGTGTTGTCGTTGTGGTGGTTTATTTGATTTTTTGTGTTGTTGCCATGGTGGTGGTGGATTTTTCATTGATTTTTTGTGTTGTTGTGTTTTTGTGATGGTGGATTGCAATATTTGATTTCGATTGCAAATATATTTAATTTAACTCGTTAGAACTTATGTCTACTGTATTTAGTTGTCTTGTTGTAGCATTTTTTTTATCTCGTTCGCTGTATCAGTTGTCCTGTTGTGGTATCTTTATTTGCTATACTAGTTATTCTGTTGTAGCACATTTTTATATTATTTACCGTGTTAGCTATTATATTAGCTAAACCTTTTCTGCTGAAGCTTTCTTATTTCTTTGTTGTTACATGTTTTACTTTTGACACAAACTAATCATTATCTTGCCATAAGTATATATACATATACATTGTTTCTCGCGTTCTGCAAAAATATATTTTATATATATATGTATATGTGAATATGTATGAGTGTATTTACAAATATATGTATGTATATATTTGAGAATATGCTAACCCATGTAAACTAACATTTGCTTGATTGGTATTTTCTTTGGGTTTTAGATTTGTTTATGTGCAGGAAGTAGAAAAGTATTTTTGCAGTAAAAAATGAAGAGTAGTCATTCACGTTGCAGAAAGCTTTACTGCACAGTAGAAGGTGTTACTGCACAACAGAAAGCTTTATTACGTAGCAGAAAGTTTTACTGCACAGCAGAAGGTTTTACTGCACAGCAGAAAGTTTTACTGCATAGCAAAAAGCTTTATTACGCAATAGAAAGCTTTACTGCGCAACAGAAGATTTTATTGCACAACAAAAAATTTTACCGCATAACAAAAAAATCAGTCCTGTGGCATAAACGAGAGAAAAGTTCCTTTTGCGGTAGAAACATAGGATAAACCCACTTTGCAGCGTCTTCCCTTGGACTTAGACTCAACATTTGCGCACAAACTGGCAGCGGCAGAATAGTACTTTGGAGCCCATTCCGCGGAGCGCTAGACCCAGCTTCCTTCTTAGAAAAAGCCTAGTCTAATCGTTGTCCAATAACATCAAGACGTGTGTCTAAGGTACAAGAAATATAAAAAGAACCCTCGACAGGTAGTATATATTATTTTAATAAGTTGAATAGGAAAATAAAAGTTGAGATGTTAGGTGTCTTGTAAAATGGTATGTTATAATTGATAAAGTAGTTTTTTGAAATGGTAAAATAGAATAGGATGACATTTCCCATTGTGAATGCTCCTAGGGATACTACATCATTTTTTGGGTATTGAAGTATCTCAAACAAAACTAGAAGATTTTCATTTCTAAATGAAATATGCAAACTATTTTGAAGATACTTTTGATGGAAGTGCAAATTAGTTTCTACTCCTTTGATTGCAAATTAGAAGTTAAAGAGAGATAGTGTGGAAAAACGAAAAAGCCAATGCTGTAAAAGCTAAAAAGTATTGAACTCCAGTTGGTGAACTCATGTATCTCTCAGCTATTATTAAGATGCTTACAGTTACGGGGGACACTTTTTTTTTTTGGTTGAGAAAATACAGGTGACACTTAGACTATGTGATCTTGTATAGGAATGGTGAAGGTTTCAGACTAATTTGGTTATTCTGAAGTTGACTGGATTGAATCTTCAGAATTTAGATGATATGTATATAGTGGCTATGTTTTTGCCCTTGATTATGGCATTTGCTCATGGACTACAAAACACAGTGGCACAATCTTTAGATGATATGAAAAGTACGAGTGACTATTTTCCTCTCTCTCTTAATTTAGGCATTTGCTCGTGGACTTCAATGAAACAAAACATAGTGGCACAATCTTTAGAGGACAAGAAAATTACAAGTGACAACTGGCTATGCTTTTTTGCTCTTCATTATGGCATTTGCTGAAAGAAAAAATAGCGACAAACTGTCCAGATAAAGAAACTTCACAAGCGGTATGGCTAAGAAAGATTTTTAAAGATCAATGGGAAAAGAGACTAGAGCAGCTAGTTGATATCTAGAAAGCACAGACGTGGCTACAAGGTTGCCGCACCAGTGTCTAACGGGAGGTGTGGTGGACTTTTGAATATGTGCCGATTTGCGCCGATTTGGGTCGAATCGGAACGTATCGACCGGCCAAAACCAACCGATTCAGGCCAATACTGGCCGATTTAGTCCGATACCGGCTTTGAATTAGGCCGAAATTCAAGTAAAAATTGTAAAAAAAGAGTGCGAAATGCACCGTTTGAACTTGAACATCTTTAAACAAAAAAAAAAAAAAAAACCCTAAAACGATCACTACCTCCTTGCCTCTCTGCTCTCTTTCTCTCTCTGCTCTTTGCTCTCTGCCTCCCTCCTTGTATTCTAATTTTTGAACATCATGGAATGTTTTAGTTTCAAACTTGTGGATTGTATTTAATTTATGAACATCATGTTTTAGTTATTATCTACTATTGCTTTTAAATTTGGCATATGTTTATATAATGTGAAAAAGTATAATATATAGAAAGTATAAATAAAAATATTTTTAATAATTTTTTAATCGCCGCACCCGCACCCTATTTTTTCAAAAATTGCTGAGTTCCACACCCATACTCGCACCCGCACTTGTACCCGAATCCAAAAACACACCCGTGATTCAAATGTTGATATCTATATATTACTAAAAGTTGAAGCATAGCATTTAATGTTGCTACGCTCATATTAAGCCACGTCAGCCGCCATGTCATTCACATCCTATTTTTTGAATTTTTAATTCAATTTTAAAATAGTTTTTACCAATTAATAAAATACTAATAAAACTAAAATTATATCCAGCCCTAACTTTAGTTTAAAGTCCACTTCTTATACATTTAAATCCACTATACAGCCCAAGCCTACACCCAAAGCCTTTTCAACTAACTCCCTTTGTCAAACCTGATTGTTTTTCACGGTTACAACTTATGCTATTCCCTTGCCTTCTGTTACAACTTATACATCTTATGCTTTAAGTTTTCACAGTTACAACTTATTCATTGTTTCAGGTTTAGTTTCTTCCCCTTCCCCACCTTTTGATTCTCATGATTTCAGCTTCTGTTTTGGATTCTAACGGCAGCCTCTCTGTCTTCCTTCCTCTCCTCACATCTATATAAATACTAATGTAAGCTGGGTGGTTCAATTGAGGTATCCCTACATCCCAATTTCTTACTCTATTATTTTGCTTTTCTTTTTTCCTTTCTACATTCGTTTCTGCCTATTTCATCTGTGGTGTGGATGGTTTCATTTTTGTTAAGGTGTTGAATTTGTTATTGCTGGGTTACTTTCTATTACATTACATGCCTAGGTATCCCTACATCCCAATTTCTTGCTCTATTATTTTGCTTGATGGTTTCTTTTTTGTAAAAAAATATATTCTTTAATTTCTTTTATTTTCTCCCCTACCCTTGAGTCCTTCTCTAGAAAACTGCCCACTTCTCTCTCTTTACATCTTCCTATATCTTTTAAATTTTGCTTTTATTACATGCACGCCAATTGTTTGATAAAATAGCTGAGTGTTTCAATTGTTTATTTATTATATATTCAATACTCAATAGATTTACTATGATTATATGCTGCAGTTTTATTTTAAGATGGGTTGGTAGATTGTTTCCTAATTCTTAAGCATCTTCTTGCGAAAGTATATATTCTTTGTTGTCCCACCACCCAAATTGGATTATGCAACTAAACTTATAAATTTAATATCCTTTGATATTTCAAAACCGATGGTAGCTAGACTTGATATTTAGATGAACCCCATGATGTGGCTTGGTGACAAATGGGCATAGGTACAACTAATAATACAATACAATACAATTTGGTGAACAAGTACTTCACCATTACTAGATGCAATACAAATTAGGAGTTTGAATTAACTGTAAAATTTGAATTTTTTTGTTGGGACTATATGATTCTGGGTGTTGGTATTTTTTTTTTTTTTTTAAACATGTTGCAATACCATTGGACTAATATTCAGATTTTGAGATAACGTCAGATGAGATTGTAATATGTTCAGAGATTAGATATTTTCTATTGAAAAAATGACTGGTGCAAAATATCACATAATTTTTATCTATGTTTTGCAGCCACAATGCTTAATAAAATGTATTTATATTTTCATTAAATTAAATCGAGCAGTTTTATGCTCCAATGCAAAAAAAAAAAAACTATAAATTCAATTTGGGGTTTTCCTCGTTAAATGTTAAAAATGGTTTTTTATTTTCTTAATATAATGAAAGATGCATAATGAGCATATGTGCATATAAAATAAATTTAAATGTAAATGTAAATATACCTTAGAGGGTATCAATATTTTAGTAATGATCTACATGTCAAATTAAGTTGCATTTTCTTGTAAATCATCTACAACATTGGTGGTTCACTTTAGGGTTAGCAATCAAGATTCATAAGTAACCTTGCACACCTTTTTATGGATCAAATGTTTTTTGAAATGTCTTTAAAGGAATTTCAAATCCAGGTTTAGGACCATGAATGATGGGAATATTTGGCGTTGGGAGAAAAAATGACACAATGCACATTTGAAGGTTTGTCCTTTTAATCCCTTACAAAATTGGACTATTAACTCCATATGCATGTTTTTTTTTTTTTTCAAAGCAAATTTGCATCATTGTAGTTTCTTCTCTTGATGTATTTTACCCCGCACCATTTATGAGGCCCGAGGTTCCCAAAATGATTTGGTAGGTGAAGGAGATTCCCTTTTTATGTAGCTTTAATGAACCAAACACACATCTAAGATTTGGTGGTAAAGTCGCTCTCTCCACTATATCTACTCCTCGATTTCTTAGGTTGGTTTTTACTTAAAAACGTTGGTTTTTGTAGCACAGATTGTCATCACATCTGATTTTGAAGTTGGTCCCCTGTTTGATTGTCCCTTTTAATTGTCATAAATCATATATATTTTGACAAAAAAAAATTGTATTATTTTATTAGGAAGAAATGATGACTAATTGGATTCGACAAAGTTTCAAATGATTGATATTCTAAATTTCCAATAATGATTCTCATTGTCTTATATGTGATTTATCTGAGTTTGGTCTTCTTCATTCTATGCTAACATGCATATTTTAAGGACAACAAAATTTCTAGAAAGTGTCTTATGCATTGAGGTATCAATCTACTATTTATTTCTTTGAAATTACCTTTTCAATTCCCTAATGAACCCCACCTAGAGAAGTTCCAATCTTCAAAGAAATGTGTCACATTGGGTTGGAATATCTCTTGTGACAAACTCTACTGAGAACTTGAAATCAAAGCATATATAGGGGTTAGTTACTGTGGAGATATAATTACTTCATAGAAGAACTTGCTTGGGTTTCAACACTCTGTATCAGTGACATAGTTATGAGGTTACTTGGGATTCTAAGATATTTTGGCCTTAATTTTCTTAAACTAGGTTTGTGATGTCGCGGAAGCCTGAAGAGAAGCACACACGATGCTCTCTTGATGGACAGAAACTAAACTGTTAGTTTCTGGTAGTAAACCTCGAATCCACGAGGGGTTTCCCTGAATCCACAAGGAGATAAAACTGGAATCCACCAGAAGAAAATTTGACAAAAGTCTGTGTTTATTGATAATAGTCTATGAAAAACGTTTACAGACTTAAGGGCCTATTTAAGGGCTCCTTAAAACTTGACTGACAAGAAAATATAATCTAAAATAACTCCTAATTGATACCTAACCATAACAAGAATCAAATTTGACCTAAAAAGCATTAAATGCACCTAAAAACAAGGAAATAAATGCCCTAAACCTAAAATAACGAAAATTACAAAAAAATACAAAATATAAAAGATTACAAAAATTAATTAGAATATTTTGTCCTACATCAGACCCCTCCACTTGAAATAAACTCGTCCTCGAGTTCATTCTTGAAATCTGAAATCTTCCGCTCCAAATAAACAAATACTTTGAATGCTTTAATAACTTGATTAGGCTCTGAAACTTGAATTCTTCATAAAATGTAGCATAAAATTTCTTCTCATCTACTTTCAATTTATTTGCAACATCAATCAAAAATGGGTTGATAATGAAATTAAAATTTTCTACTCCAAGAAAATCAACATATTGTGTAGTCGTCTTCAATAAATCAATCGGAACCTGGGGGTTGTGGGTGATGGACTCGTCCTCACCTTTGAACTCAAGTGGATCTTCCACAATATTCTCAATATTTACTATCTCTTGATTTCTGTGATCTTCCACAATCAACTCAATCTTCTTTTCAAGTTTCAATTCAACAACTTGTTGTAAGTCTTGACCTTTTTTAACCACTTCAAAAGTTTCTCTAGAAATAGGTTGCTTCTTCTCAACCCTCAAACTCTTTCCTTTACTTGATACATGGACTTGGCTGTGATAATTTTGGTTTTGACCCTTCATGTTGTGAACATATTGATTTTCATATGAATATACAAATTTATAATCAACACTTGTATAATCTAGTATATCATAATAGTCATTAGGAAACCATAAGTCAATTAGTACTTTTTTCATTCTTTGCCAAGAGCAGATTGGATGCTTACCTCGCCGCTTTCTATCGATTTGAATGTCTTCCCACCATTCCTCTGCTTCATTGTCTAATTTATTAGATGCAAGCCGCACCTTTTCTTCATCACAAATCTTCCAAAAATTAAAATACTCTTCTAAATCAAGAAGCCAGTCAATAAAGTCCATTTTACACATATCCCCGTCAAAGAATGAAATTTTCTTGTAGTTAGGAGTGTATCTTTGAATATATCGAACATTGTTGTTGCAAGATGATTTCCTAGCAAGAAGAGTAGCAATCTTTTGCTGGATTTCACCCATAATTTTCTGACTCTTTTCATGAAATTGTTGCTCATCACGAGCCTCTTCACGAAACTTGAGGAACTCAGCCCTAGTGAGGACTGGGTTGTTGACGTCATCACCGTCGTCATTATTGTGGTGGTCACCGTCTCCCCGGTTAGCCATTAGACCAGGGTAAGTCAAGGCTCTGATACCAACTGATGTCGCGGAAGCCTGAAGAGAAGCACACACGATGCTCTCTTGATGAAACAGAAACTAAACTGTTAGTTTCTGGTAGTAAACCTCGAATCCACGAGGGGTTTCCCTGAATCCACAAGGAGATAAAACTGGAATCCACCAGAAGAAAATTTGACAAAAGTCTGTGTTTATTGATAATAGTCTATGAAAAACGTTTACAGACTTAAGGGCCTATTAAGGGCTCCTTAAAACTTGACTGACAAGAAAATATAATCTAAAATAACTCCTAATTGATACCTAACCATAACAAGAATCAAATTTGACCTAAAAAGCATTAAATGCACCTAAAAACAAGGAAATAAATGCCCTAAACCTAAAATAACGAAAATTACAAAAAAATACAAAGTATAAAAGATTACAAAAATTAATTAGAATATTTTGTCCTACATCAGTTTGTAATTGCTTAACATATTTTATGCTTTACTTGCACAGGGTAAAGTTTCAATATCGTTTATCTTCAATTAATAAGGAATTCTTTGTAAGCATGATTACATGACTCATTAGCTCACGTTGACTACAACCATGCCCTTTGTAGACACTGCTCATTACTCTTATCCATTGAATAGTTTGGTGAACTGTTTGGATCGCAACAATGTGGGTGGTTAGTTGGTATATCTTGTGTAGTCTAGCTCCCTGTCCAGAAATTTTTGTGCTCTCATAATAAACTAAATGCTATTGTTATTTGAGAGAGGTAGATTGTCTAATGTTTGCTTATTGAGAAAAATATTTCTTTTTAACTATTAGTTTGGAATGAACAGCTTTTAGCTTTACCATTTAAGTTCTTAAAATAGAAATAGTATTTTTCACTATAGTAAATAAAATTTTTTTCCACACATTGCGTGGGTCTGCGACTAGTTATAATTACTACAGAGCAATATAAGCTTAATTTAAGAACCAAAATTGGAAGATATACGTATACCAAGTAAAGTTTTTTTATTTGGAGAGCTAGCCATGATATAAGTCCAACAAAATGGAATTTGCAGGAACTTTGGTGTCCTAGTTACAAAACCAATACTGAATCAACTGGACATGCTTTATGGGGTTTGTGATATATGCTGTGTAGTTTGTACATTTTTAGGCCCCTTAAATACAAACAGATTAACCTAGTTATTTAGCCAAGTGATTAACTTAGGTAAATTATTCAGTTCTAAGTTAACACAAATAAATCATATCATTGAAATAGTGTGAAAAATAAATAACACAACAATATGATAACCCAGGAAAACCAAACCGGTAAAAAACCTGGGGAGGATTTAACCTAACTATCCTCAAGGTAAAACAGATCTTCTATGAAAAAAAATATAAGTTTACATAATAGCGACTTAGACCACTAACATCCTATTGCTACCTCAAGTAAGAAACTTACTACCACGACCACGTGACAGCTCTGAGTCCACGTACTACTTCTTTCTTAGATTCACAGCAACCACAAGTACTCCCACTTGTATTTTCTTTAAGCTCATTATGCAACAACTGAAGCGATCACCAAGCTCTCGACATCAATCTTGAGATTGGAAACCCTAAGTATGTATAAAGGCAAACACCTCTAGATCTCACAAAAGATTCATACACACAACATAAACAACAACCATAAAATGTGGCTAAAGTTTTTCCTTTTATACTTAAGGCAAAACATAAAACCCTACACGTCATACCGACTTGGGCTGAGTTGGAAAATTTTGTAGAAAAACAATCTGCATAAGTTTCGATCGATTGAGTCTAATTTTCGATCAATCGAGCCTGACAGATTTACACAATAAATCCTACAGTACACTCAATTCCAACTTTACATATAAACACACTTTGAGCAGCCTAATTCTAGACTCTAAGTTTTGATCATGGTTTGTCAACATTACACACTGAAGATCTAATACATTTAGATCCTAAATCCTTAGAACCTAACAAACTCCCTCTTTGGCAATCCATGACAAAACACATAATAAACAAAATGCTCAAAGTTACAAAAAACAGCCCATTACAATATAATTGCCCAATAAAAACAATTCACCCTAACTATTACTATCTATCAGTTGCAAGTATAGACAGCAGCACAACTGAATTAACCTGTACATTCCTGTAACACTTAACAAACGCATAAACATATGTGTGGAAAATACAAGTAAAACAAAAAAAAAAAAATCTTGATTTCACATAACATAAAATAAAAGACATATATCATGAATAACCTCATAAATATAAATCAATATTCAATGTAGCACAATGTGAAACAAGAAACAAAAATAAAAACAAGATGTCTCCTCCTATCATATACAACTCATAAAAGAATAAAGACATCAAAAATAACTACATCATGAGCCAAAAAAAATAAGTACAAAGTGAAGCACCTAGATACAATCTAAAGTTCCAAAGCTCCAAAAAAAAAAAGAAAAAAAAAAACTCCCCCTAACTCCCACCATCTGTACTCCCCTTTTTTTGTGACGAATTGCCAAAGAGCAATCAAGACTCATCATCAAAAGGAGGTGGTGGAGGTGACCGCCTAAAACTCGCCAACTCTGCAAGCAAAGCCTGAAGCTCCGTGAGAACGTCCACCAAAGGCTAACCATGAGCCACCTGAACGGTCATGACAATGTCCAACATACGACGAATGTTGGAATCATTTAAAGTAGAAGGTGGAGGAGAAGTAGTACCAGTTGGATCAACGGACGCATTAGCAGTTGGATTACCTGTAGAATGAGGAGGAGGAGGAGGAGGTGCAACACCTAAAAAGGAAGAATCTACTCTAGGGCATTTAGAGCTAGCTCACATTTGAGTAGCCCTCTGCCTAAGGAAGGTGGCACCTATGGGAGTTATGATATGTACGGGCTCAAAAGCTGGAAACTCATCTAATCCTAAATGTAACAAAATCTGATGAATAAAAACAGGAAAGAAGAGACCATATGCAGTAAAACTACTCCTATGAACCTCAACCAAAGATCGGATGAAAAGATAAGGAAAACTCACAGGAGCATCTGTGATAAGAGCATACAAAAATGCATATCTCTCAATAGGAATGGTATGCAAATGAGAGATGGGCCAGATAGAATGGCAAGGAATCTGAAAAAAGAGATAATGAATCTCGGTCAACTTATGAGAGGTGATCTGAGGATCAGAACCCCACTGGATAGAAGATCCAGTAAGATATGACATAATGTCATCAACGAGAGGAGACTTATCATAAGGATAGATGGGATGCTGGACCTTAGGCACCCCAAGAGCAGAGGCCACTATCATAGGAGTAATGGTATACTCTTTACCCTTTATCCAACTTCCCACAAACTGAGTGTTGAAATCATTGGAGTGGACAGAAAGGTTCGAGTAGAACTCTCTGATCAAGGTAGCTAGAGGAGGATGGTCAACATCCAACAAAGGCAACCAGCCCCTATGCTTAAAGTTTCTCCTAATCTCTGGATCAAGCTCATCTAAAACAACCTTTCTCTCAGCCCATACATTCCTAAGAATGTTCAACTTCTCATACGTCTCTTGGTTTTTCTCACTCAAAAACCTCTCACTATCAAAAGAAGGAGTAGAAGAAGAGGTGGATGTCATATGGGCTCTAGTCTTCCTAACCATGATGTTAAAGATCAGAAAGGATAGATAGAAAAGAGACAAAAGACAAAAACAAAAAAAAAAAAAACCCAAGGGTAGACTGCATCAAACACAATTAGAGCAAAAACAATATAGAAAATAACAATCTATATGATGCATAAACAGTATTAACACATGATGCATGCTCTAATGCAGTGAGAATAGTTCAATTTCACTTTAAAAACACAAAATTTGGCTTGAACATAGAGTTTATATCAAAAACCTTAAATTTTGAAAACCTACTTTCAAAAATCCAATCAAATTGATCAATCTATCACTACATAAGTTTGATAAAAGTATATAATGATAAGATTAATCAATAACACAAGCCAAATTCATCAATTTATGCTTAATTGAACAAAATTCCCAATTCGGGTAGTTTCAAGCCCTAGAAATTCCAATTATTCTCAAATCATCAAATTGATCAAATTAAACTATGAGGAACATGTTTACATCATCTTAGAACAAAAACCCATTGATCAATTCGGACAAAAAACATCTCAAAAATCAAAAACCCCAAAATCTCAAAGGTTCAAAATTTTCCCTTAAATGCATGAAAAATGAAATTAAATAAATAAAAAGAAAGGGTAAAAGGGTCTTACCGGTGCTAGGCGACAAAGAAACTTGAGAAAGATTTGAGAGAAAACAAACAAAAATTGGCTTTGAATCTGGATTGGTCGAAGAGAGAGAGAGATAAAGCTTTTTGAAAAAGTTTGAATAGTGAAGAACACGTGAGAAACTCAAGTTTTAGAAAATTCTCTGAATGATTTTCGATTGATCGAAAAATAGATTTGATCAATTGAAAATTACATTCAATTGATCCAGCAGTAATCAAGCATCAATCGAGCTAGGCAGATTCAAACCAAAATTTTAATCGCAATTTTGATCGATTGAGCAACAGGTTCGATCGATCGAAAATCTAGAAAAATCAAATTTTTGAAAAACAAAGCATTTTAGTGCAGAAACTCCTCAAAGCACAATATTTTATGAATAAAATGCATGAGTATAAGATTAAAAGTTTTCCAAAAACCCTTGAATTTAACCCAGATCTTCCAAAAACAAGATTTTCAATCAATTTGTCCTCAAATCTCAAAGTTTAAACATATTTTGTATTAAAATCAAGGAACTTTCAATCTTGGATGGCTACAACAAGATCACACAATATAATGTACTAAGTTTAGTAAAGAGTAATTTGTGTAGTGTGTGCAACTAGCAAAACTTGAGATACATGTGAGGTAATAAGTAAATAGTGATCAATCACAATTTCTACAAAATTCATCACATAAGTATGAAAGAGATTAGCACCTAAAGAGTAACATCATATAACTCCCACATCTCCTAGAATAAAAGCTTGCAATCATGTAAGTTTCTTGATTTGCCTCATGATGTACAAACTAAATTTATTTGATTTGAAACTTATTAAAATAGCCAAGATAATGTACACACCAATTTTATTTGATTGTGAAGTTATTATAGCCCAATAATGTACACATTAATTTTAGCATTTAATCTGAGGCTACAACTTATGTCCAAGAGTAATTTACTAATTCTATAATACACTAGTGTATAATTTGTGCATATGCACGGTATAATAAAAAATAATCACAATTACACATATATGGGTTCAAATTATATCTAGTGTAAGAGTTATAGATTTTTTAAGTTATAGATGAGTTTTACTCTCTCTTTTATTTATTTATTTTAGTTTTTTCTTTTTTCTTTTTTGGATATACACATGAGTTTACTTTCTTTCTTTCTTTTCTTTTTTTCGTTTATTGAGTTTTGATGGTTTATTTATATTAGAATCTTTGTTTTTTGCACAACATTAACTTACTTAGAATAAATTTTTAAAAAAACTTATAGAGGATACATTGCACAAACTTATACAACAATTGGAATTCAATTTAAACTCCAATTGGGTTTCTCTCAATTTTAGCTTTAATTATATATTAGTATTATGCTCATGCGATACATGGCTTAATCAATAATCATGTGTAACCTAAAGAAAATAAGAAAAAATTTTCCAATTTAAATAAAATTAAATAATAAAATAGATAGAACAGTTTATCATCGAATTTATATTAGGACATGCTTAATAATAAGCTAAAAATAAGATTGTTCTCTAAATCAAAATTCAGGGATGGAAGCAACATATCACCGTTGGAACCCATCATAAATATGTAATTAATATATAATATACAAAATAATAGAAAATCATATCTAATTATATTAAGCATAAGTGTGTAACAACATATATATCACTAGTGGAACCCATGTCATAAACGTTTAATTCATATACAATATACAAAATTATAAAAAAATCATGTCTAAGCATATTTAATGATTGATTCTCAAACCATAACCAAATAAATCGAATAAAACTTAATCAAATTAGTTTAAACAAAAGACAAAAACTACACAAAACCTATTCAAATTGATGGAAAAAAAATTAGAGTAAACAAATATATATATATATATATATATATAAGGT
The DNA here is from genome assembly GCF_002906115.3 of Quercus suber. Lineage (NCBI taxonomy): Eukaryota > Viridiplantae > Streptophyta > Magnoliopsida > Fagales > Fagaceae > Quercus > Quercus suber. Next base: position 670,279 of record NW_027069646.1, on the reverse strand, counting down.
TGTAGGTAGAGGAAGAAGTTTAAACAAAAGACAAAAACTACACAAAACCTATTCAAATTGATGGAAAAAAAATTAGAGTAAACAAATATATATATATATATATATATATAAGGTTGTAGGTAGAGGAAGAGAAGAATAGAGAAAAGATACAGTGTGGTAGGCATTTATTATGATTTATTTGATATATACACTCCACATTGAAGAAATAGATATGAACAAAAAGTTTAATGTTAGTCTAATTTGTAAAGTGTGAGTTATAGGAGAAGAAGATAAGAACAAAATATTATAGATATTTTTTTGAAAATTTAAAAAATATGAACTAATGTCGTTGTTGTTTTTGAGGTGTTGTAATATAATTTATGTAAAAAAAAAAAAAAAATTAGTTGAAGAATTTGGATTGTAATCAGATTAAGATTGTATCAACTTATCTATATATATAATAATAGGTGAAGTAGAGAGAGTGTGAAATTGCAATTCCAAATTAGAACTCTAATTATGTGCCACGTGTACACACCAATTAGAACTCTAAGAAAATCCAATTAGATTATAAATTGGATTTCAATTGAAGTCTAATTTTTTGCCATGTGTCTCCTTTAATTTTTAATTATTGTTTCAAATGAATTATTGGGTACAAAAACCGAATAGTTGATCAAATCCAATTAGATTCCAATTAGACATGCCTATCAATTTTTTTAATTTTTGTGCAAAATAAATTATTGAATACAAAAACTAAAGAGTCCAATAATAATGAACCTTTAAATAACCAATCCTATCTACTCAACTAAAATGACCACACCAATAGTCTCACAAGGTGCCCGTGCATCTTCAAAGGATATGTCTCATGAAGTTTTTCTTTATCACCTACTCTCAGAGCAATTCAATGGAGGTCATGTCAAAATACTCACTAATATCTTATGTTTCATGTGCAAAAAGTTGTAGTTTTATTCTAATTTATGTTAGGTTGGACTTTTTATAGTAATGAATTGCTTTACTTCATTGTTCCCCTTATACAGTTAATAGTGCATGCCTTACAATAGTAAATAATTGAATATTAATATTTTAGCCTTTTGGGTTTTAACGCTGTGCTCTTTTTTGTTTTTTTTTTTTTTTTTGGGTGAATAAAACATTGGCTCTTCACACCCGCATATATTCAAGTTCACCTCCCTTTTTCAAAACCCAAAATCCTTCAATATACAGCTCCCCTTCTAGAAATTTGCATTTTACATTTAAATGTTTTGTTTTGTTTTGTTTTTTTTTTTTTTGGCTAATAAAACCTTTTGCTCTTCTTTATATATCAGATACGCCTGTTTTACAGGTTCACCTCCCCTTCTGCGAAAGCCAACAACGACAACAACACTAATCTCTTTAGCTCCTTGATCTTAGACATCAAATCCTACTCTAGCAACGACCCTCTTCTCCCATGGCTCCGGTATGGCTCTCTTTCTTTGTGGGTTGGCTTTTTATATATACTTCAATTTGATGGTTTCAGTGATCGGTAGTCACAGTGTCTTTCACATCTTCCGTTTTTGGCTAATTTGGGTTCCTTTCTATTGTGTGTGTGTGTGTGTGTGTGTGTGTGTGTGTGTGTTTTTTTTTTTTTAATTGATATGATGTAGTTGTTTTTGTGGGAATATATATGTATAAATTGATCACCATTTTTTTTAGAGGCATGCTCTTCTTCTTTGCATCGCCATTTTTTTCCCTTAATTTTATTTATTTATTTATTGTTTTTTTTTTCCTGTTGAAATTGAATCATGGGTTGTGATCGGCTTTTGTGATTGTTGAAAGATATATTATTATAAAAGGAATTTATTTATTATTTATTATTATTTTTAATTCTTATTAAAACTTTACTAAAACTTTTAGAAATAGTCAACTGCCATAGCTTGACTCTTGCATCATTCTTGATATTTTGATTTTTTTTTTTAATTTTAAAAAATAAATAAATCTTTTGGTTATTATTAGATTTTGTTATTTTTGAAAGATATTATAATAAAAGAATATATTTTAAATTTTTTTCTTCCACCATCCGTGATTAAGGTGGGGTTTGGATCCAATTTTACGTTTCACGTTTTGCATTGTAGCACGTTTTCAGTTTTTTTTTTTTTACTTGGATAGCCCATTCCAAAATAAACTCTGAAGTGTTAAAAGAGACAACAATATTGACTTCGCCTTGAAACGTACTCAAAATAAACTCAAGGACAGCGTATTAGACATGTCTATAGGGAAAAAGTGCTATCTGATGGCATCTGAACTAAAAACTATGAATTGCAACACAATTTTGATTCCAATACGCTATTCATGTCCAATTTTATTACAAACTTTTGAAGAAAGTTCTATTAATGTCCCTTTATATATTTTAAATAATAAAATGCAATATTCTCTTTTTTTATTCATTGCTTTATCTATTGCTATCCTATGTATGATAAACAAAAAAAAAAAAAAAAGACCAATAGCATTACTTAAATAATAAAATGCAATATATATTTTTCATTATTTTATTTAATTCTATCATCCAATGATCCGCGTGATAAACCCAAAAAAACAAAAACAAAAACAAAAAAAATTGGCCAATAGCATCATTACAATTAACCAGTCCCGTGTGGTAGCACGGGGTTACATACTAGTATATTATATGATAAGAAGATAAGAACAAAAAGAAATTATATCTATTTTTAAAAAAATTTAAAAAATTTCTGCAATTTGATTAAGCTACTTAGCGCAACCACAGTTTCTAAAATACCATTTATCTTTTGCAATTATTACTGTTTAAAGTGTAGGACATTATGATTTATTGACCACCAATTTTTTTCCCACCTCTCGAAATCAGCCACATAAACATGCTAGATATTTTTCTTTTAAACTCTTAAACTCATTATTAGTATTTCTTTCTCTGCTGACCTAAACAGTACAGTTGTAGTTTAAAGCTTAAACAACCCATTGCGCAGAAGTAGTGCAGAACAGAAAAGTACATTGACTCTAGAGTCCCAGTTCTCACTCAAATATTATATACATAAAAATAATAATAATAATAATAATAATTATATAGTACTAAAGGAAAACAAGGGAGGACATATTATCATTATTCTTCTTCTAAGAAAAGGAAAACCAGTTCTTCTCCTAGAAAGAAAGGGGAGAAATGCTGGGGCACATACTTTTGTATAATTTTGTGTCACAACTTACCATATGGCAAGTTATGGTTGATTATAGTGCGTTAGTGGGTTATGTGAGGTATCTTTTATAATTTTATTTAGTACATCTGTCAAACTCTCTGTTTGTTTAGTCCAATCATATTGACTTACAAGTATAGTTCTATCTTTTGTCTTGGATTCTTTTTCATAAAGTGGTTGGACTATTTTTTGAATTATATGTTGGTGTCTTTGTAGAAGATCAACGGGGAAATAAGAACAAATCTCTGTCTTTATGTCTTGTTTATCCTTTTTTATGTCTTTTTCTGTCAACTGGTGAGCAAGTTATGACAGATAATTGGCATAATAGGCAAAAGGATAATTTGATATCAATAAATATGATAAATGGTAGAAAAGATGACTTGATAGATAATTCAAAAGCAACTGACAGAACTATATCTATAACATATAAAGACAAAGATAAGGACGAACTAAATAGTTGTAAAGGAATTGATAACATAAAAGATGACCATGCTTGGGAAAGACCAACACGTATAGAAGATAAAAAAGTGTTTAAAAAAGGAATGGTAAAAGAGATGATAGAAGCAATCGAAAGACAAGATAATAGAAAGCTAGAGACAAAAGAAGATGTAGGGAAAGTTATAAGAAAGGACATGCTAAAACCAAAAGGAAATAGTATTTTTGAAGAATCTCTACGAAGGAAACTAAAGAATAAGATAGAGAAAGTCAATAATGGTTGGAAAACTAATAATGATAGTCCTAGAGAAGTGGTGGTGGAAAAGCAGAAAGAAGAAGCTAGCTCAGTGCAAATTATATGTAAGAAGCTAGAAATAGAAAGAGACATAGAAAGACAAAATAACATAATAAAAGATGTTATACGTACAAAATAGAGCAAAAGGAGAAATAGACAAGAAAAGCCAAAGATAAGTAGTCAACAAAGGAAGGAAAACTAATAATGAAAGAAAAGAAAATAGTGATAGTGTAGTAAAAGCAACTCTTAAAATTAATAATAATAATAGTTTAAAAGAAGTAATTGATGAGAAATCAAAATTAATTGAGAAATCTATGATAGATGACAGTTTGGCAGAATTAAAAAAAGATAGAAATTTTAAATTCTCCCTTAAATACAGACAGAAAGAAAGATATAGCAGTTTTAAATATTACTGAGGTATCAGATAATGAGAACACTGACAGACATAATAGACATATTATTTGCCATAAATGAAAAAAGAAGACATACTAAAAACAATGTGCTAGACAGAATAAATTGCTAAACAAATTAGTATGTTAGAATTTGAAAAAGACACACTAAATGAATTAATGAAAATATTTAATGTCAGCCAAAAGAGATAGATCAAGAAAGAAAAAGTAAGAATATAAATCAACCAACCCATTTAAAGTTAAAAAGAAAAAGAAAACAAAAAGACATAATAATGAAATTGATAGATAAATTACCCAATCAAGACAAAAAGACTATTACTAAGTCTGAGAGAATCTATAGATATACCTATTGCTTGTATTAGATGTAAGATATATGAACACCATGTACAGATGTAGAAAACAAGAAAAAGCCAAAAAAAAAAGACAAACAAGAAAAGATAAAAAAGAAAAAAGATGATGCAGAATCAGTAAAACCTGTAACCATACAAAACTTATTGACAGCAGCAAAAATAATAAAACAAGAAATTAAAAATATTAAAGAAGATAATTCCGTAAACATAAATAAACAGAATTTTAAAGAAATAATGAACTTGAAAGAATTTCCTAGACCCATGATAGAAACCCCTTTAATAGAAAAAGATAATTCAATAGACAGAATTTCCTTAGTTTAATTAACAGAGTAATCTTTCAAAACTGGCATACAGAAATCACTTAGTAATTAATAAAGAATTTTCTTTGACAGAAATTGCTTTAATAGACTCAGGCACTGACATGAATTGTATACAAAAAAATTAATTCAGGCGGCTACTAGATTAATTAATCATAAATTACCCAATGAGATATGTGATCTTTCTTTAAATTATTTTATGGAAACAAAAAGGAAGTTAAGACTAATGTGACTAACGTACCTTTTACTTCCATCCTACCTTTTATTTCAAAAGAAATTAGTTTCCCCTACAGGATCACTATCCTACAGGATACTAATAAAAAAGGATCTATAGAACTAAAGAAGTTCGTCATTATTAGAGAAAGAAATATCACTTGCTCACCAGTTGACAGAAAAAGACATAAAAAAGGATAAACAAGACATAGAGACAGAGATTTGTTCTTATTTCCCGTTGATCTTCTACAAAGACACCAACATATAATTCAAAAATAGTCCAACCACTTTATGAAAAAGAATCCAAGACAAAAGATAGAACTATGCTTGTAAGTCAATATGATTGGACTAAACAAACAGATAGTTTGACAGATGTACTAAATAAAATTATAAAAGATACCATTCATGCACCTTTGTAGTAATAGTAATATCAAACATTCATGTAACAATATTTTAATAAAAGAAGACTTGACAAACTCCCCTTTATTAATCATTAAAAGATATTAAGTGTATAATTTCTTGAGTAAAGACAGATTTAATTCTGACAAACTTGATTTATAAGTCTCTTATAGACTTTCTCAGACTAATTTAGTAATTAACAAAAGACTTTATGGAGAAAATGTATTCCCACAAAATGAGATATATACATACATGGATAGCACGGATAGAATCATAACAGATCTTGAAAATATTTTGAATTTACTCACTTTGACAGATTCCATCATGCCTGCTCCAATATTATTACTACTCAGCAAGGCACAAAAGTGTACAGGAAAAGTTTGTTTTACTATACATACTTTGAAATTTAAAAATGATTTTCTTATAAAAATACTTAAAGAAATTTTACAGAAAGTCACCGTGAAAAGATCTTAAAAATATGTTGAAAGAAACTTTGCATGAAAATGTTCATAACATTTCAAGACATAATCTTTTCCTCAACCATTTGCAGTCAAGACATAATCCTTTTCCCAATCCCATTTACAAGACTAATATGAGTAACAGAAATTCTCAGCAGACAGGAAAGGAAAGGGCAAGGCACTTGCAGCGCCCAAAACTTTCGAAAGCCTACAGTAAGGATTAA
>NW_027069646.1:658629-663106 GCF_002906115.3 Quercus suber | reverse complement strand
TTAATTCATGATTGGGCTTATTCCTGAATACAACTGGTATTTAGGAGATACTTACTTATCACTAGATGATCCAAGTGCTCGGCTCAAGAATGGTCTAATTTCAAGTGTAACAAGATTTATGAAGTACAGAAAGATTTAGACAGAGAATTCCACTTATATGGCTACACTGACAGGATAGCTGTGTATGGTCCAAGACCTTCAGCAAGAAGGCTTATTGGAAAAGAAGGATTGTTAAAGATCCCAATTAATGACAGCCAAGGATCATGTTCCTGTTTTCATTCTGATTTCGTATTGTGCTTTATGCAATGATTATGGAGTGCCCCATGAGCACGAGCAGTATGAGGATAACACTGACCCGATAGTTATGATAACTATGCAGATACAATTGAGAAGATAGACAAGAAGAGTTTTCCTAGACAGATAAATATGATCAGATCACTATTCACAGACAGATCACTATTCACCAGACACACCAGACAGATCACTATTCACTAGCATGCCTCCTGACAGATAGACAAATTCTACTATGCGCAACAGTAGTCTAGAGAAAAGACAGGCAGATATTTTAAGTTACTGTTCAAGATTCTACGACAGATTAACTTGAGTTCACTTTACTTGACTCAGGTTACTTTTGAAGACTTACCATGGTTCACTTCATCTATAAAAGGATAGACTCCGAAGACAGAAGAAGACAGGTCCCAAGTTAAGGTCCAAGTTTTAGGTCAAGTTCTAAGTCCCGTTCTAAGGTCCCATTTCCAAAGTCCAAGTCTTAGAAAGCCTTTTAGAAGGCCTTTGTAATAGCCTTCCCTCTCAGAAAGACTTTTGTAACTTCCCTTTTGTAATCTTGTAACCTTTCTCCTCAGACAGTTTTACTTTGTAATCTTGTAACTCTTCAGACAGTGTTTTATTTTCAAGCTTGTATTAAAGACAGTTTGTTTTCAAGTTTATCAAAGACAGAAGTATTTTCAAGTAGATTTTATCAGTTTCAGTTTTCATATTCCATACTCTGTTTTAACTTATTTTTGAATATATCTGTTTTGCTATTTTCTTCTTATCATCTATTTTATCATTGTTTATGCTTCTATATTACTGCTGTGCTCTCTCCTGGGTAGTTAATGGTATGGCAGGTGTATGAGTTTTATTTCTTTGCAATTAAGAAGTTACTAGGAACTCATATTACTGTATAAGCCACTACTTGCTCCTTGATAGCGTTGGTCAGCCTTACACTCGTTGGCAAACCATAGCATTCGCGTTGGTTAGCCCGTTTTGTTAGCCGACGAACTGGCATGTTTGGTGGTCCCGCAATGGAGTTTCCCGAGAAGGTGTCCCGATAGCAAGGATATCAGTGGTTAGTAATAAAGTTCCGCCAGTAATTATTAATTGCTTAGAAGTAGAATGAATATATTTGGTCGCTCATCATCTGTTGCTAGGACACACTTAGACAGGCACACACTAATTTGAACATTGAAAATATAAGATAGTCAATTCGGAGGAATATAGCATGCAAGATATAGACAGAAACTTGTTAGAATGGAATAAATGGAATATACCAACAGAAAGAATTGATAAAATCTACAGACAGACTACTTTTTCTAAACTATCTTTTTGACAGATTACACCATAAAAACTGTGGAAAGAACTTACTCTTTATTTAATGAATATGAAACAATTCAATTATTTTCAATAGACTCTATTGACAGACATAAAGAAAAATATGCATTTTTGCATGTTGGTTTAGTACAGGTAGCTGTAAAACCATTAACAAAGAAGCTTTAAATGCAAGTATTTTACTTTGTTTAAGAGATGACAGACATTTAAGATTTAATGATTCACTCCTAGGAATGATGGAAACTAGCCTACATAATGGACCAGTATATTTTAATTGTTATCCCAATTTTGCTTTAAGCTTGACTGACAGAAATATCATGGATGCTTTAACTTTAAATATAAAGACAAATGGCTACTATATGAAAGAAGGCTCAGAACCTTTAGCTATTATCTATAGGATTTATTATAAACTCATGAAAACCACTATAAATCCCCAATCTATGGTTGAACCTTCCCCCAAAGGCCATACTCTTCTTCTTCAAGCCTCAACAGCAAACAGTAGACTTCGTGTACCCCGACAGATACAGTGGAAAGATATAACCCTTCCTGAAAAATGGCAACTTGAGGCCATTGCTCCCACACCAAAAATAGAAAATACTGAACCAGACTTCATAGCCCAAAATACAGATGGTACAGTTATTATTTCTTTCAATAATAATGACAGGCATACAGACAGTATCATAAGACCCAGAAGTTCTACAGGTAGAAAGACCCCTATGATGTTTACCCCTAGAAGCTCCTTTTCCTCTAGAACACCTTTCTCAGATTCTAGACCTTTACCCCCCCAGAATCTTCCTCCAATTATACACCTTCCACCTATAAACACCACTAGAACCCCAGTAAAGACTGAACCCGCCTACAAACATCCTTCTAAGCAGAAGTAGCACAAACAGCTTTACACAAGGAGGGGATCAAAGAAATCTTTATCAAGTTAATCAAATTACCTGACAGTTGCATTGTTACAAATCTTGCTTCTCTACATTCAGACTATTCAAAATTCAAAAATGCAGATAATGGAACAAGAAATATCAATTGATTTTTAAATTGTAATGATACAATACATCTCCTCTCATTCTCTCTCTCACAGAAACCAATAGAAAAAGAATCAGGTATCATGGTTTATGGAAAAATTACCAACTACAAGGGCTTTTTCTTTTGCACACTTTTTGAGATGCGCTTCAGCTGTACCGTTCCCACTTTCATTCCCCCGCAAAGTTAAATAACAAACATTGAGAATCCATTTGAAAAGCTTCCATAAATAGGGAAACAAAGAAACTAGAGAGTAAATACCTCTGGTGCATATAAATGAAGATGTAGAAAAGTGGCAACAGCATCATAGTCAAAATGGAAACAATAAGGTAGAACACATTTCTAGTCTTTTGCACGTATGAAACAGCATGGATATAAATAAATAAGAAAGAACCAACAAAACTTCCCAAGTTTTAAATTTAAGGATAGCTTATATACAGTTTAGCTGGAATCAGCCTCTTAAAAAATAAAAAAGGGGTAAGGGCATAAGGCTGCCTACCAATCACCTCCCAAACTCCGCAAAAGTGGGAACAATGTGCATTGGGTACAACCTTTTTTTCTATACACAGTTTAGGTTTATCAAATGCAAAAAATGTGTAGGATTCCAAATGTAGCATGAGCATGCTTGAAGCTAACTGCAGTCTGATTGTAAGGGGTGTGTATCACCAGGGACGGACGCAGGATTTCAAGCTGGGGGGGCCGGAGATAATCGAAAAAAAAAAAAAAAATCAAACACACATCCATATAGTCACTGGCGAAGCTAAGAAATTTTCTTAGGAGGGGCAAGTTAGTCATGCTTACATTGTGTTAATAGGTTAAGCCTACGTTGGCTCAAAATGCAAAAAACTCAAGTTAATTTGGCCCAAATTGTGGCCAAAATTAAATTACTTTATTTCACAAACTAACTTTAAGTAAACTTGTGCCTACATTTTTTTCATTGTACTAAATTATTTGTACTTAGGATAATAGGTTTGAACTTACCTTTTACATTTTAGAGCTTTTCTAAGGAGTTACATCTAATGTTTCAGTATTTAGGATAAAAAATTGATTAATAGGTATGAAATTTTGAAGATTTATACAATAATTTTTGTTAAAAAAAAGTGTGAACAATGAAGTGCAAATTACTATTTAAGTGCAATTAGATCAAATTAAACAATTAAACAATTATTTGTCCTCCTACTATTATCAGATATAAATAGATAATCTAATATTCTAATATAAACCACATTATTATATATTATATTATTATTATTATTATAGAGAAATAAAGGAGACCCATGTGGGTTTCACTAATAAATGACTCTGTTTTCATAGCAGCGAAGAAGATAGATAGATCAGCCTGAAGGTCAGTTTCATTTTTTATTTTGTTTTTTTTTTCTTTGTGATTTTAGATTTTTGGGATTTGTAATTTAATTTATGTATAATCTTCAAGATTTCTGGGTTTAGTTTTTGGGTATGTTCTTCTACTTTGCTTCAGACTCACTAAACCCGAAACATGATTGTGGGTTTAGTTTGGGTACAATTAGTTTGAACATGAAAAACAGAAAAATCTGAGTTTAGTTTTTGGTTAATCTTCGTGTTCTGGGTTTAGTGAACCAACTCAAGTTTCAAAATTTGGGTATGTTTTTCATGTTCTTCATATTCAAGATTTGAGTGAGAGTTTTTGATCCGTTTTGGGTTTGTTTTTTACTTATTCTGTGTTAGAGTAACGGAAAGTGGAGAGGTGGGTTACGGCACACTCACGGTGAGAACCACAGGTGGGCAAAGTGTCAAAGTTGAAACCACGGGTAGGCACATAGAAATCGGGTCAAACCACAGGTGGGTAAATTGTAATTATCCC